>NC_133325.1:742129891-742359891 GCF_042186555.1 Aquarana catesbeiana | reverse complement strand
TCCACCATCTCTTTAAAACTCATATTAGAGGCCTTAAATCTAGGCCTCATAGATTTCGCTGACGTTCCAGCCTCCGGGCTGTCTCCACTACCTGAGGTCGTCAACATTTCAGGTGTCTCCGCCATTCTTTAACTCCACTACGCGCCGTAACAAAAAATGGGCGGAGAACATGAGTTAAAATCGAACGTCAGGGGCGGGCGACGCAGGCGGAGTTTCACACATGCGTAGTGTATAAAGAGGGGCCTTGCGCACGTGTCGTACGTACGTTCTGTGCGTCGAATTAGGGGGCGGAGAACATGAGTTAATTTCGAACGTCAGGGGCGGGCGACGCAGGCGGAGTTTCACACATGCGTAGTGTATAAAGAGCCTTGCGCACGTGTCGTACGTACGTTCTGTGCGTCGAATTAGGGGGCGGAGAACATGAGTTAATTTCGAACGTCAGGGGCGGGCGACGCAGGCGGAGTTTCACACATGCGTAGTGTATAAAGAGCCTTGCGCACGTGTCGTACGTACGTTCTGTGGTAGGTGATAGTGGACCTGGACGTTACAAAACGAAGGTAATTTTAGATATATATTTTTTTTTTTGGTTTTTATGGTCATGACTTTGTAGCAAGCGGCCTATATGGCTTGATAGATTGATGAGGCCTACATAGGGAGAAGATGATGAGGGGTTAGCCGAAACCTATCATAAAAGTGTTTTTTGTCTTGTGACTTCATCTTTTCCAGATATAATGAATCCCCTATTTAAGGATCCAGAGTTCCTTACATCTTTTATTTCCAAATATCGAGAGATGAGGAATTTGTGGGAGGTGAAACACCCTCAGTATTATGCTAAGCATGTGAGGAAGTCAACGCTGGAGAGACTTCTGGCCTTTGTCCAGGCGACCATCCCGGAAGCAACAATGGAGACATTGCTCAAGAAAATTGGGGTCTTGAGGAACATGTATAAGAGGGAGCATAAGAAGATCCAGGAATCAAGGAGATCAGGAGCATCAGCAGATGATGTTTATGTACCCAGGCTGTGGTACTATAATCAACTCCGTTTTCTGGATGACCAGAATGAAGCCAGGCCATCACTTTCAACCCTTCCCTCCACCCTTCCCTCCACCCCAGCAGAGGCTGATGAGGAGCAAGCTGGGTCTTCCATCCTGGATGAACCAGATATGACCATCTGGAGTCAGGTAAATTATTTTAACAAATATTTACTGTACTAATATTAATGATGTTAACTGGATGTTATAATTGTCTAAAATAATTTGGCACTCAAAATTGTGTATACATATCAATTGACAGTAGTGGCTAAATATGTTTGGCACCTGCTTGAAATAATTATGGTGTCTGATTAGACTCTTTTATTAAAGAGAAGTATTCACATTGAATTTGCTATTCATGAGAAGCAAACTGTGTGTCATTGATGAACCCAAAAAAATATACTCAAACTATTGTCCTTTTTTTATACACAGGATGAGTCCATCCAGGAGGAATGTGGGGAAAGTGGCAGGCAGGAGGAGACCAGGCCCATGGACAGCCTGGAGGAGGCCGGATTCACCATCATCCTGGAGGAGGCTGGGCCCAGTGTCAGGCAGGAGGTGGCTGCTCCCAGTGAGGTGGCTGCTCCCAGTGAGGTGGCTGGGCCAAGTGAGGTGGCTGGGCCAAGTGAGGTGGCTGGGCCCAGTAGGAGCCTGACCGAATCCCAAGTGCCTCCCCTCCACCTTCCCAAAAAAAGGGCCAGGAAGGGGATGGTCACACAGGACGCATCCCTGCGCCTCATGCAAGAGGCCACCCGTTTTTTAACGAGCCCCCCCGAAGCGGAAGAATCCTATGGCTGCTACTTAGCCAGCAGGCTTCTTCAGATGGATTGGGAGCAGCGCCTCATTTGTGAGCGCCTATTTGGGGAAACAATCCATAAGGGGCTGCAGGGCACGCTAACACAAAACACCCAACTACATGAGGCAGCCCCCCCTCCTCCTCCTCCTCCTCCTCCTCCTCCTGCCACAACTGAAACACCAGAGCCACAGCCTCAAAAGAAGGCTACAGGGAAGGCTGCAGGGCAGCGTGGAGGAAAGGCTGCAGGGAAGAGAAGAAAATGATGACCTGGGTTCAGTCTGGTCTGACAGAAGACGCAGGCTGTTGTAGGACCACAGTCTGGGGACATCTAGATCATCTGCTGGTGCTGTTGATCTCTGGGATTCTTGGACCAGATTGTGCTCCCTCTTATATGGACTCCGCAAGATCCCAATTTTCTGGTACACCGACTTTTTCCAGCGTTGACTTCCTCTTTATTTTATTTTGACCATGAATAAATGGATCTTTTTTGAGTTTAGCAAAAGACTTTATGTGTTTTCTTTGAAATCATTGATTTTACACACAATGTTAAATTAACAAGGGACAACAATCTCATTGAGTTTGAAAAAAAACACACCAAAAATACATTACTAATGTTAATAATGTTCAAGTGGTAAGTCTTGAAAATCAAAAAATTTACGTAACCAAAAACGGTGCTTTGGGTTAACTTTATCTAAAAACTAAAAAATAATCACTATAAAAAAAAAAAATAATAATGGGTTCTTTGTGTTAACTTTACAAACCTAAAAAAAAAAAAGGGGAAAAAGTATTATTAGTATGGAAACATTGTTTTTAAAATGCATACTATATCATTCATGAGATCAAAGAGAAAAAGAATCCAGAAATCAGTTTGGGAGAACTCTGATTATGAACAGCAAAACACCTTCGTTCTTTAGAGCCTTCGTAAAGAAGAAATAAAATGCGCTGCATTCAACGATCACAGATTTTGCAGCGTGATGAATGTGCTACCTACAATACGAACACTAGTTTTACTAGACCGAGTGCTTCCGTTTAGTTTTTGCTTATGAGCATGCGTCGTTTTTTTGTCCGTCGGACTAGCATACAGACGAGCGGACTTCGGGGTCCGTCGTAGTTACGACGTAAAGATTTGAAGCATGCTTCAAATCTAAAGTCCGTCGGATTTGAGGCTAAAAAAGTCCGTTGAAAGTCCGGAGAAGCCCACACACGATCGGATTACCAGCCAGCTTTAGTCCGTCAGCGTCCGTTGGACTTTTGTAGACGAAAAGTCCGACCGTGTGTACGCGGCATAACAAACCTACATTAACAACCTAGCACACACTAGAGGGTGCTACACTTGGATCCACTTCTTTCTCTCTCTTCCCACACCTCCAGGGTAGATCCATACAGTCTCTGGTCTGTCAAGTGGTCCATCAAGTCTGCCCTAATTTTTTTAATAATATATTTTTTTCATTTTTTTTTGTCTGAGTATAGAACTATCTTTGTCCCAAGCATGTTTGAATCCACTTACTGTTGACTGACTCACTATCTCTGCTGGGAAGTTGGTTAATATCATAATGGCGTGGCATGCAGGAATGAATGGGCCCCAACAAGCTTTGCAAACACCAACCCCTGCAGTTAAACTTTGCAGCAGCAGACACTCAACGTGGGAATCAAACCCTTGACCCTGAGAGTAAAGCTGTGCACACATGGATTGAAATGTGGTCAGTTCAGCATAAATCGGTTGGATTTTGATCTGTGTGTGGTCCTCCTTGTTCGACAGAAGACAATTGTTACAATGAAAAACCTAATCGTCTGTACCCAGCTTAAGAGTTGCACGACCTGCTGACTGATCTAGCCAGATCACGCCCCCACATTACTTTCTTTTTAACAAAATGCCACAACATGTTGTGGTGCTATAAAATGCTGCCCACCCAATGGACATGGTATGAAGAGTTCCTAATAGGGTTGCCACCTCATCCCTTAAAAAGGGAACACATATTAATTACAGAGGTTCTGAGGCTAATTTCGTGCAGATAAGGCACTAAGTGAGTTTAATTACCACCTTAATCAGCCACAGAACCTGTGTAATTAATATGTGTTCATTTTTCAAGGGATGAGGTGACAACCCTAGGTCCTAATGGTCTTTTTTTGGTAGCATATCGGGTAAACAAAAAAAATGTGGAGAATGCTGGAAGTCTCAGAGTTTAAAGACATATTGACACTGTAACGTTAATGTAATACCAATGTGCTGAGCAGAACCCAAAACTTGTCAGGCCAGTGCAGAAATGGAAGTCCTTGTCACCTACCCTAGAGCTGTCACCATTTGCAGACTCTGTTGCCCCTTGGGAGATGTCCTGGAGAGTTGGCGGTGCTGTGCAATATGCTTTTCATACTATCTCTTTTGCGAGTTCCCACTTGGTTTATTAACCAGTTGCTTACTGGGCACTTAAACCCCCCTCCTGCCCAGACCAATTTTCAGCTTTCAGCGCTGACGCACTTTGAATGACAATTGTGTATACCCAAATTAAATTTTTATCATTTTTTTCACCCAAATAGAGCTTTCTTTTGGTAGTACTTAATCACAGCTGGGGTTTTTATTTTTTGCTAAACAAACAAAAAAATTTTTCGTAGTTTGTTATAAAATTTTGCAAACAGGTAATGTTTCTCCTTCGTTGATATGCGCTGATGAGGCGGCACTGGTGGGCAATGATAGGCTGCACTGGTGAGCACTGATAGGCTGCACTGATGGGCACTGATAGGTACAGATAAGGCAGCAATGATAGGCACAGATAAGGCAGCACTGATGGGGACAGATGAGGCAGTACTGATGGGCATAGATAAGGCAGCACTGATGACCACTGATAAGATGGCACTGATGGCCACTGATAAGATGGCACTGATGGGTGGCACTGATGGGTACTGAAGGGCATAGAGTCGCTGATCACAGAGCGCGCCACATGCGCCCTGCAGGCGGGCGCACAGGCTGCTCGAGCACGGGAGGATGTCTATTGTGGGAAAGTATCAGCCAGTGCCAAGTCAGGGACCCAGCAGGATAACTGGGGTGACACTTGAGGAATATACAGCGGGATAGGTGTGGAAGAGCTCAGGGGATCCAGTGATGACTGGGATCTGGAAGTCTAGTGAGAGATTGGGAGCTCAGTGAGTGAAAATCTACAGTGGGATACTGTGAAATAAGTAAAATGGCTGTTTTGTGTTACCAAGAGTTATGTACAACTACCATTGCAAGACTATTTGCCATAGGAGACAGCGGACCTACCTATACAGAAGGGTTATCCGGCTGGAGGTCTTCCACTGTATAGCTGTCTACCTATAGAAGTCTCGGAGTCTGACAATTATCATTGCATCTACTCAAGGGTGTCCTGGCCCTAACCAGCTCTCCCCCAGCTCCGTTAAGAGACAATAAATCTCTTGTTTGCATTCAAAAAAGTGACTGGCGCCCATCATTCTTCTTGCATCACACCCACCATGCCTGGTAACCCACTCTACAAGGAAGGATGTCAGCTCTCCTTAACCCTTGAGGTCACCATTAGGCTTCTTGGGCCCCTAGATCTTGCTACACATATAAAGGTATTATTCAAATATTTGCTTGCTCTTTCCTTAGTACAGAATGCGTTTTTGCTGCTGAGACCAGTATATGAGAAGTGATCCAGTGACCACTTTTGGGGCATGCCATTCATGAGAGAGTGAGACTTGAGGCTTGCTGAGGTGTGAGGGGAAAAGAGCTGGAGCCATCCATCCTTACGGGATCTGTCATTAAATACTGATTTAGACCTCTTAAAATGTGGGGATCTAAGGATTTGGTAAGCAGCATTATAATCACTTGGTTGTTGGTGCACAGCTGCTACATGAAGATTTTGCACACTTTTGGTGGACTTCAATATTTTGTTTATAGAATCTTATTTATATTTTTTGTTTGTTATACACTATATGTTATTGCGTAACACTATTTTTTTTGGTAATAGCCATAGTAGCCCATGGGGCCTGGGGCCTAGGGTAGGAGGGAAACAGCAAGAAGTCACAGCTGGCTTCTCAAGGTCAACATGGTAGCACCGGGGACCCAAGGACCAGCGAAGAACCGGGAAGGGTGAGGGCAGCGCTGGATTCCTAGCCCGGTAAGCGCCTCTTTATTAAAGGTCAGCAGCTACAGTATTTGTAAAGAATGACTGAAGAATCTCTTTCATTGTGACATTTCCAGTATAAAGAGCTGACATTAGACATTAGAATCATCACTACTCACAGATCTCCCTCCATACAGTGTAAAGCAAGGGTTTTCCCAGGCAAAACTTGCCAGTACTGCATTCCAGCACCTCTGCCAATGGTCATTTGGCACCAGTAGCAGGATGCAAGGGAGAGAGTCCAGAAACCCCTCTCTTAGCATAGACTCTCAGTGAAATACTTCTCAGAGTTGCTTAGGGCAACGGAAAACAATCCCGGACGATGCCCCCACATGTAGCACTAAACCCCGAAGGAGCTGCTGATTTAAATTGGGTTGTTACCATCACCCCTTTACCTGTAGTTTAACCACATCAGGAACCTAGAGTCCATGTTGAGCTTTGTATCAAACAATGTATGCACCAGTCACTTTAGTATTTTTCTAATGCTTTAATGAAAACTCTTGAAAGAAGTAGCAGTGAAGAGGTAGAAAGGGAGTTGCAGGAAAATTCAAATACCTTTTTCAGATCATTGAGGGATTGAAGATCTTAGAGATGATTATACCTTCAGTCCAAAGATCTTTGCCCACCCGGATAGGTCTCTCTCACTGACCTAGCAGCCGGAATGGAGCACAAACAAAAAGTCTCTGCCACAGACTTTAGAGAAACAAAATAGCTATACGATCCATGTTCGTTTAAGAAGTTAGGTTAGGATGCATCCTCTAATTGAGTCACCAGGCCCCTCTTGAGACACCAGCCTTCCGCACGGTCCTCTCCAAGATGAGTCCTCCCCTGGATCTTCTCAATTGCTTGGCTTCTTCCCGCAGGACAGACAGCACAGGACAACCTCTAAACCAGCGGGCCCCAGACGACCTCTGGGCCCACTTATAGTAACGAAGGCTCGGGCCAGCATGGTCCCGAGGCTCAAAGGAAGCCGTCACATACCTTTAGGCCAGGAGGGCCAGCAGGTGAAAGAGAACCAAAAATGGCATCTGCCAGGGGGTGTGGCCAAGATGGCGATCTGAGAGGAAGCAGATCTCAGAGCTCTGCTGGAGATCCGTTGTTTTATCCGTTCTCCTGGTGCTTTTATACACTTTAAACCAGACAGAACTGTTCCGGATGCCATACAAAACAAGATACAGGGGGAAGAAGCTTCGTTTTCCACCGAGGGCGGAGGACACAACTCCACAAGTGTCTTCCCACGTGCAATCCTCCCCTGGCTGTGCAAGAAACATGGCATCTCAGACGGACATGGAGGAACAGTCAGATGTGCAGCGACTTGGCTTTCAAGAGGTAATGACTGCGATAGCCTCATGCCAAACTGCCCTGACTAATAAAATCGAAGCGGTACAACTAGACGTCAGCCTTATTAGACAGGACTTTGACAAACTACGGGCGCGAGTGTCTGAAGCGGAGCAACGTGTGGGGCTAACAGAAGATACACTCACGGAGCATACTGCGTCGATTCGCACCCTACAAACGAGGGTCAGGGCGCTGGAATACAAGGTCGACGACGCCGAGAATAGGAACAGGAGGAACAACCTCCGCCTTGTGGGTATGCCGGAGGGAGCGGAGGGGAAGAACCCCACGGTCTTTGTGGAAGAGATTCTGAGAGAGCTACTGCCGACCGCGCAGTTCTCGCCATACTTCACGGTGGAACGCGCCCATAGGATTCCTCCTGTTCCGGGACCAGCGGGATCTAATCCTCGCACCCTAATATTTCGGCTACTCAACTTTCAAGATCGGGACGAAATACTCCGTGCAGCACGTAGAGCGGGTGAGTTGAAATATCAGAATACCACCCTAATGTTCTTCCCCGATTTCTCACTTGAAACGCAAAAATTGCGTAGATCATTCGATCAGATCAAATATAGTATTCTATTCCCTGCCAAATTAAGGGTCCAGGACGGTGAAACAGTTAAATTCTTTACCGCGCCTCGGGATGCTGCCGCGTGGCTGGAATCCTTGCCTCCGCACCGCTAAGTATAACATCCAAGAGCATTTACTGCATACTCATGTGAGTTCTAATACACTTGTGGAGAGTTTTCTGTTTTTATTTTATTATTTTTTTTTTTCCCTTTTTGACTTTTGGGCAAAAGTTTTATGTCTATTTTGTTGAGGACTTGTGCTAAGTGCATTCTAGCCCTACATATGTGTACAGCACAGATCCATGTACGTGCAAGATGTTGCATAGGGAAAGGCACTGAAGACGTCCTACACCAGACCTATACCAGTAGATTCACAGCTGCAGCTCAGGGATCCTGTACATGTATAGAAATGTGAACAACAGGAAAAGACCACTGATGATCTCTCATCACACTTGTGAGGCTGCTGTGAGATGGGTATCCTTGCCTCCGCACCGACAGGCGTTCCATCAAGAACAATTGTCCTCTGCTCTCTAAGTGTTAGAGATAGACACTCAGTTCAATTTGGCCGTGCATGTGTCCATAGTCCTGGTCTCTTTCTCCCTCATAAATCATTTGTCAGCAACTGTGTGGCTGCAGCCCAGTACTTATATCCCTGAACACACACCTGGACACAAGAAACGGTCTGATGGCAATGATATGTTCGGTTGGTTTAGGTGTGGAATAAACTGTTATGTGATCTCTAAAGAAGGAATCGTGGGCCACACCGGGCTAGGTACTGTTATAATGGGGACGTTTCCAGAACTGTAACACTACTTTTGAGAGGGGGAACTACTTATTACAGCAAACCTGCACGACATTGCTTTTTTTGTTAATCTGACATTAAGGCACCTGGCCATCTAGAATCGAGATTTAGGCTGATGGGGAGAAATGGAACTCTGTAACAACTGCCCAGGGCCTTTTGAGTTAGTCATTAAGGAGTTAAAATACTCTCAGGCTTTGGGATGACACCTGAGATGGCTCATGGGTTGGTTGATCAGAGATGCGCAATATGTGTGTCAATCTAATATTTTCGCCTCTGATGATAGGCTTATATGTATCTATCGGTATGGCGAACCCTACTCTGACTGATCTACAAATGGGTTAACCGTTAGCTCTTACTACTGTTTAATGAATGTTTAGTAACTAAGATAAGTGCCCCTGGGTTTCCCAGGAGAAAGCATACGTAACATGAACCAGCAACTCTGTCGCCTTGTGAGGTAACACTCCACGCTACAGGTGCTCGCCCTCGTTTAAGTATAGCTGTTGGGGGTTCAGGGTATGAAACATCCTCGGTTTCGGAGGGGGATGTGGGGAGGGGGGGGGGATATCTGCCGTTGCAGAATTTCAAGGTTTTTAAGTTCTCAAGTTTCAATAAGGAGTTGCTCATTTGTGGTTGGAGTGTTACTGACTTAATCAAACAATATATATGCGTAAACAATCTATACCATGTCTTCCTAGACCTAAGTGGGACAGTGAGATATGTATGTCTGGGGGATGGCTGGGGGGAGGATGAGATATGCGGATCCTGCTTACACGATTGCATATGAGAGGGAATGGCTGAGTTATCCATTGTATCCTGGAATGTCCGGGGCCTAAATTCAGCCACAAAAAGGACACTTGTTTTTAAATACCTGCAAAAGCACAACCCACACATCTGTATACTCCAGGAGACCCATTTGATAGGTAAGCGTGTCTTGGGTCTCCGGAGGGCATGGGTGGGAACTCATCATCACTCTACATACTCAAACTATGCGAGGGGTGTGAGCATTTTGATCCGCAGGTCACTTCCTCTACAGATCTTAGACGTTAAAACTGACCCGGGGTGCAGATTTGTCATTATTAATGTTACACTTTATGACAGAGAAATGGTGTTGGTGGGCCTGTATCTTCCTCCTCCTGCTGAGGTACAACTGTTAAATGATATAATGCAAATAGTTATGGGGTTCAATGTACCAGAAGTTTTTATTTTTGGTGATTTTAATCTGGTTCCATCACAGGAGCTGGATAGGCTACACGGGGTGACCCGCACCTCATCGGCCTTGGGGGGTTGGGCTGGCGCGTGTGCTCTTACTGACGTATGGCGCCATTTTCACCCAGACAAGAGAGAGTACACGTGTCACTCCGCCTCCTACCGGGCGCTCTCACGCATAGATCTTGTGTATGCATCACCTGGGGCATTGCGGTGGGTAGGGGCAATAGATCATTTGCCCCGTGGCATCTCGGATCATGCCCCTATCTGCCTCAAAATCTCTTTAATTAAACCCCCGGGGTTGAGGTTGTGGCGTTTGTCCGCTTTCTGGGCCAAGGATGAGAGAGTCCAAGAATCAATGATGGAAAATATTTGTAACTACTGGAATGAAAATGGGGAATCTGCTAATGCCAATGTGTTATGGGATGCGTTCAAATCTAAGATGAGGGGGGAATACATTGCCCGCATATCTCTCCTGCAGAAGGAGGCTTCCAAAACACGAGAGACTTTGGAGGAGGAGGCTGTTAGAAGGGAGGCAGGATATACTCAATCCCCCAGCGACACTAACTATCATAACTGGCAGAATACCTTATGTGAGCTTTCCCTACATAACGTCGAGCAGACCAAAAAATCTATGCTATTCGCAAAGCAAAAAATATTTGAGCATGGAAATAAAAATGGGCGGCTTCTGGCCTGGCTAGCAAAGAACCAGACAGCTTTCACTCATATAGCTAGTATCCGTAATGATAGTGGACAATTACTTTCCTCCCCAGAGGCAATAAATGACGAATTCTTTAAGTTTTTCAGAGAAGTATACACCTCTAGAGCCCAGTTCATGCCACTAGAATTGCAAGAGTATCTGGACACAATACCGTTCCCTTCCCTATCAGAGGACATAGGAACTTATTGGAGGGGGATTTTTCTCTGGAGGAGGTTCAGGCTGCCATTGGCGGTTTACAATGCGGCAAAACTCCGGGTGCAGACGGCCTTCCAACAGAGTTTTACTCACAAAACGCTGAGCTGCTTGCCCCCAGATTGAGATCCCTTTTCTCTAGCCTGCTGGAGACGGAAGCTCTCCCGGAATCTATGGAGGAGGCTATTATAGTTTTAATACCTAAACCTGGGAAGGACCCTCAGGAGTGTGCATCCTTCAGACCAATATCTCTACTTAACGTTGACGCGAAAATTCTAGCAAAAATTTTGGCCAACCGTCTATCGACGGTAATCACCACAGTGCTTCACATCGACCAAACAGGGTTTATGCCGGGTAAAGGCACCGACATAAACCTTAGACGCCTTTTCGTGAACTTGTCGCTTAGTCAAGATATAGCGGGATCTCGGGTGATTGCCTCCCTTGACGCCGAAAAGGCGTTTGACTCTGTAGAGTGGTCCTATCTCTGGGGGGTGCTACAACACTTCGGGTTTGGCCCCAACTTTATCCAGTGGATACGGCTACTCTATAGAGCTCCAAAGGCTAGGGTGCGTACTAACGACCGATTATCGGAGCTATTTTCCTTACACAGGGGTACCCGCCAAGGATGCCCACTGTCCCCTGGTTTATTTGCCCTGGCCCTAGAACCATTGGCTATTATGATTCGTGAGTCTCAAGAGATAAGGGGAATCCGGGTTGGCACACTAGAGGAGAAAATAATAATTGATAAATGCATCACCTCTTTTATGTGGAACGGATCCGTGCCAAGACTGGCAAAGACCACACTGCGTGCACCTACACATCTGGGGGGACTAGCTCTCCCGGACTTCAGGGTTTACTATTGGGCAGCCATGCTGGTTACTGTACACTGGTGGTTTAAGGCGAACAGATCTAATGCTGCGGTTTGTGTGGAGGCAGCCTGGTTAGGCTCACTACAGGAACTACAAAATTTAGTATATAGAGGAGTGAGAGCCTATAAGGACCTCCCTGTACCGACTAGGGCGACGATAAGGATTTGGATTGCGGCTAGACGTAGGTTCCTCCAGGTGGATCGCTGGTCACCGGTCCAGCCTCTCTGGGGAAACCCTAACCTGCCACACTTTAGGACAATACCAGATCCCCAGGCCTGGGCGAGATTCGGCATTAAGACACTAAGGGATATTATGCCCACGGGCACACTGATGTCATTCTCACAACTAGCTAGGAAATATGAATTACCTGGGTGGATGTTCTTTCGTTATGTCCAACTAAGACACGCAGCTAGAGCCCAATTTCCTACTCAACCTGTTTTACAATTGGACCCAGTAGAGAATCTAATGTCATAAGAAGACCTTGCAAAGCCACTTTCGGCTTTGTATGGTGTCCTACTCCCAATTGATAGTGCCAAAATGGATAGACTCTGGGAACAATGGAAGGCTGATATTCCATCTTTAGAGAGGGAAGATTGGGAGGATAGTCTTGAACAGGGCCCCAAACTAGCAATAGCGGCAGGAGATAAACTTATACAGACCAAATTCCTTCACAGGGTTTACTTTACCCCGATATGTATGTCTAGAATATATCCTGGTAGAGACCCGCAATGTCCCAGATGCTTGACACATCCGGGCACCTACCTGCACATGTTCTGGGGGTGCCCCATGCTGTCGACCTTCTGGGCAGAAATATTTGACCAATTAAATGTCCGACTCGAGTTGAATGTTCCTATGACGCCGGAACTAGCCTTACTGGGTATACATGAAGCGGCCACATCATAGCAAACTACTAATCTCATATTTGCTCTTTTATGCAAAGAAAGAAATATTGTGTAAATGGTCCTCTTCTGTCCCCCCGGATATAGCTACATGGGAAAACAAAGTGAATGCTGCCCTCCCTTTATATAAGTTGACGTATATCAATCGTGGATGCCCATGGAAGTTTGACAAAGTGTGGTCATCATGGGCGTCGATCTAGTAGTGGGAAATTGCTAATTCCCCCTCCCCCCCCCCTTTTTTTTTTTTTCTCCTCTGCTGCCTTCCCTCCCCCCCACACTCCCTCAGGGTAATACTCCGTGTGGTCTCTCCCCCTTCTATGTCCTCTCTCCTGCTCTCGCCTCTCTCTCACTCAGGAAATATACCCTTGAACAGGAAATTACAGAAGTTAGTGCTATCAATAATGCATTATGCTTTATATTTCATGGTGTATGCCTTATGTGAAATGCTGACAAGAATGTGACAAGTGACTTTGTAACAACTGACTGTGAACTTGTATTATTGTATATGTTTATCTTCTACAATAAAGCACTCCTGGTTATAAAAAAAAAAATGGCATCTGCCCCTTAAGTACCCTCTCCCAGAATGCATAGCAGTGGACCACCTCTGCCGAGTTACTTCTGGGAAAGAAGAGCACTAAATACACTTCAGCCTGTTGCTTTTCAACACTGGCCTGTGGTGACAACGCCACCTACAGGTGACAGCGTGAAACTGCACACAACACAGCCAATGCTGGAACAGAAGCTAATTTAGCCATAGATTAAATCTGTACCATGTATTAACAGATAACCCACTAAATTTACATATAAGCGCCTGATCAACAGGAGCAGGGCGCTACACTAAAATACACAGTGGCTGTACGCATATATTGACATACTTCCCCAGTATTACTTGGGTTCAGTGATGTATGCATACAGGGTCTGCATCAGGGCATATGTCCCTGAATGTGCCCATTCCTGAATGCAAGTACAGCTGGGGTGTGCATAAATATGCATACAGCTGCTGTGTATTTTAGACTGGTACTATTTTCTACAGGCTGATAGCAGTTTGCTGTAAGCAAAACCTGTGACATGCAGGGCAAAATATTATTATATTATGCTGTACAACTCAGGGCACCCTTGTGCGTGAGCCCGTAGCATCCTTTTCATCCACCCAACACAGGGCAGTAGTATAAGTAGCACCCTCTAGAGTGCTACAAGTATTAGTGCAGGCAAATTAAATTTTTAACTCATGGTAAATTTGTGAGTCAGAAATTGGTTCAGGGTTACTGCAGGTCAGGCTGAATGGCTCCACAAAGGCAGATTTCCAGTACCTCCCCCTGAAGCTAGACGTTTGAAGAAGCTTCTAGAAGTTAGTGGGCGGAGGCCAGAAGGGTTTGATCTGCATACTTGAGGGAACTTGGCCAATCCCCTGGCAGAATGCTCTGGCTGGGTGCATATGTCAGCCCTTAAATATGAGGGAGCCATGCCAGCAAGCGGAGTCGGGTGGAAGATGGAGTGCTGAGGATTCTACCGTTGGCCTAGAAGGGTCTTGGGCTTGGCTTGGGAAGATCCTATCAGCGTCTCAGTTTGTGGAGGAATCGTGCCTGGGGAGCAGCAGGGAGCAAAGAAGACAGAGTGAGTACATCATTATACCCAGGATTCATAAGGGGAGAAACTGCTACATGTAGCAAGCTTTCAGGAGGACAGCACTGTACTTAAAGCAGAACTCCGGGATTTTCAAAAAATCCCCCATTAGTACACCCCCCCCACACACACACATACACACACACACACAACACACAGACAAAACACTAAACAGTTATTACATTTGTGAAATTTCTTACAGTTTCAGAGATATGTCTGATTGAATTTTCAGAAAGTCAGCTCTGTGATACAGAAAATGCAGCCTGTATTCTGGCAGGGAGGAGGTGTTAGAATAGGGATTGCATCATATCCCACAAATCCTTGGGATTGGAGAGAATGTGGGAGGTACACTAGGCTTGTACATGTAAATGTGAACTCGCCCACTTCAACATAAATCACACCCCTCATTCTGCAGCCAGCAAGCCATTGTTTTGCTTGCGTCTATCTAGCAAGGTTACTCTGTGGTATAAGCAAGGAAGCTGAGATTTCTGCAGTGTGTAAATGTGCTTTACTATACAAAGATGCTGTACATACAAAACTATTACAATATTAGGAATACAATACAAGACTGACAGATATCTATAACAAGCAAAATGCCTAGAAAACTGAACAGCCTATGGTCTATAATAGTACAAATACACTTAAAGGTAACTTATCTTCTGTTCGTGATCGTTTCTGTTCGTATGTTCGTGATCTCCATTGGCAATGATTCTCCTGGAGCATCAGGCAAGTTTCTTCTATCATGAGTGGTGTCAGAAGTTACAGCATGACGGTGTGTGTCCCTACTCACCCCTTTTATGTGTCAGGCTGTTTACCATAATTACCAAACAACAGAAAACATACCTGTTTACTGTAGCTGTAGAAACAATGGACTGTTGCAAACTGTCAATTGAATACAAAAATGATATCTACGTACCATTGTCTAATCAAGCCAGCACCTGACAGTAATCTAACAGTCATTCTTTCAGTTTGAGAGCTGAAAAAGATCTCAAACAACTAAATCTCTTTCTTGTGTACCATACCAATAGAGACAACAGCCTGTTGAAAACTGTAACAATACAACAATACCATTGTATCCAGCATTTGTTTGAGAAAGTCTGTCTCTGTGACACCAGAATGCTATGAGTCTTATAGAAAAATTATATTTTATATCAAACACATCACATTACGCCCTTGATTTTTCTCTCAGACTACACACAGAAAATCTCTTCATTACTAAACTCATTCTAAACATAAATTTTCCTTGAATGCAACAACTCCCATATTTCTGTAATTGAAAAGGTGTTTCAGTCTTTAAAAGTTCATTAGAAAGTCCATTCTAAAGTTCTTTAGAAACAAGTCCAGGCTTGTAATACATCAAAGGCCTTGCTCTCCACAGCTCTTGCGATCTTCCGTTATTCTTTCCATCATGTAACCACTTTTCTCTGGTCTTCCAATGGATCAAATCAGAGACAGCCTGTGGAGTGGAAAACAAAGCGGATTATCTGTTCCTTCTAATAATACATAAACAGTAGATCCAGGCCCTTCAGCTAAAATCTCTCCTCTAAATGGCTTCTTGCCTGGATATCTGACTAACACTTTGCCCCCTGCCTGTACCCACTTCTGACCCTCCCAAAGAACATCAATGGGGAGGAGAGGCAATATACTGATATTTAATGTACTGATAATGGTACTCCTTGTCTCATGGGTCCTAATCCCTGATGCTGCAAAATAGCTTCTTTAGCAGCCAGGAATGCAGTCCGCTGCTCTGAACCCCATAAGAACTCAGTCTTTTTTCTTGTGACATTATATATAGGCCTCAGTCCACATCATTCCCAGGAATTTCACTTCTGTGGCAGGTCCTTGGACTTTGTCTCTGTTGATAGTCAACCCTCTGTTCTCCAAGTGCTGTATCAGCAGGTGCAGTGCTTCAGTTACATCTTCTTTTGTTCCAGAGATCATGATGTCATCAATGTAGTGGAACACAGCAACTTTCAAACTCAGGGTACTTAAATCTCGGGCAATCAGTCCATGACAAATCGTTGGAGAATGAACAGTCTTCAGGAAGAAAGTGTACTGGCGGCCGTCCCACACCATAGCAAACTGGTCTTGACACTCTGGGTCTATTAAAATCGAAAAGAAAGCATTAGCCAGGTCTATCACAGCACACATATCTGGTACAGCTGACTTCAATGGAGGTGCCACTTTGTTTAGGATATGGAACCTCCCAATCTCCTTTTCTGATTATCTCTAATTCCTCCATAGGATAAAGGGATTTGGGTTTGGGTTCATGTTCAGTTTTGGGAATTGGGTTGGGGCTAACAGGAGGGGTCTGTTCTGTTTTCTCTAAGTCTAGGCTGATGTTATCTTCACTAGGTGTAGTGTTTCTAACCCTGACAGTTTTCCCTACTAAATGTTTCCACCTCTTCAGCATTTCTGCAGAAGAAATCCCATCTATCTCATCTTTAGGTACTCCTGCCTTTAATAGGTCCACCCACATTTCTTTCCTAGAAATAACAATCCTGGTTTTCTCTTCACCTCCTGTCTTCTCTACCCCATTCCCTTTCTTCTCTGTTCTTTTCTGCTTGTATTCTTCCTGTCTGGCATTGACCTTATCTACTGCCCTGACAGGTTTTGTTTTAGTCTCCTCTAGCTCCCCCAACTGGTTTAAAAGGGTTGTGGCTTCATGAATCTTGCTGTTTAATCCCAGGCCTCCCAACAAGGACAATAATGGAGCCCTGAGATTAAATGGCGCAGAATTTATCAGCTTAGAGCGCAGAGCAGACATAAAGGGTTCCATATCTGGACCCATCCATTCTGGAAACGTATTTAATCTGGTTATACAACCCAACTCACGTAACCTGGAAATACCCTCTCCTATTGCTCTCAATGAGTAGGTATTTTCCAGGTCAGTAGGACTAGCGTATACTCGGACTATTCCATCTCTCACGAGGTCCAACAGTGAAAAATTCACGCTAAACTCTTGGGCTTTTCGCATTGCCTGACGCAATTGTGGATCATGGGTTAACACTCCCATGGTCACTGCTTCCTTACCTGACAAAACAACACTGTCCGCCCCTTCATCCCATAAGCGTAGGAGCCAGGTCAATAGGGGCTTCCCAGACCTTTGTTTGTATTGTTTTGCCAGCTCATGGAGTTCAATTTGTGTAAACTCCCGTACTTCTTCAAATTCAACATCTCTGGGGTTGCGATAATGCACCTCCCCATCTGCCATATCCTCTCTATCATGTTGCCGTTTCCTATGCTTAGTAATGAGAGGTCTGGCATACTTTTTCTTTCGTATTATCAGATCATCGTGCGAAATATCAAACTCTATCTCCCCATCCTCACTATCATTTGAGGAGAGCAGATCCTCACAATCCCAATTTTGGGATGTGACAATGGTACGTACCCTGGCTTTACTAACAGGTTTACAGCCCTTCCTTTTCCTTAAGGCATTAACTGATTTGGTCATGAGGGCTCCACACCGCTCTTGCAAATCATCAGCCCGACTAGCAGTTGAACGTACACACTCTGAAGCAACTGCTAGCTGGTCTTTTAATACCTTAACTTCTGCCTCTGCCTTCTCCCTTCTCTGTGATTCAGTGTAAATAGCATTAAGGAAATACCAGCCCGCTGTGGACACTGTCCTCTTCTCTTTTTTACTTAAATCCAACCCCTTAAGGCTAAAATCTACAAAATGATCTGAGACTTTATCACCCCAAGTCAGCTTCAAGGGAGAAGCATACGTCACAAATTCTTTAGCAAGAGGCTCCCACCCATTGTCTCATTGTCATTGTCCCAGATAGGTAAGCTGCACACTTCCTTCTGGCCACCAGAACCCTCTGCAGCCTTGCTTTTCCTAAACAGCTTACGCAGTAATTTACCTAGCACAAGCTACACAACACACTACAGAAAAACAGGTCTGCTTCAGTTGAATTATAGCACAGATTGCGGCGCGAGCCCCCAAATGTTTTGCTTGCATCTATCTAGCAGGGTTACTCTGTGGTATAAGCAAGGAAGCTGAGATTTCTGCAGTGTGTAAATGTGCTTTACTATACAAAGATGCTGTACATACAAAACTATTACAATATTAGGAATACAATACAAGACTGACAGATATTTATAACAAGCAAAATGCCTAGAAAACTGAACAGCCTATGGTCTATAATAGTACAAATACACTTAAAGGTTACTTATCTTCTGTTTGTGATCGTTTCTGTTCTGTTCGTATGTTCGTGATCTCCATTGGCAATGATTCTCCTGGAGCATCAGGCAAATTTCTTCTATCATGAGTGGCGTCAGAAGTTACAGCATGACGGTGTGTGTCCCTACTCACCCCTTTTATGTGTCAGGCTGTTTACCATAATTACCAAACAACAGAAAACATACCTGTTTACTGTAGCTGTAGAAACAATGGACTGTTGCAAACTGTCAATTGAAAACAAAAATGATATCTACGTACCATTGTATAATCAAGCCAACGCCTGACAGTAATCTAACAGTCATTCTTTCAGTTTGAGAGCTGAAAAAGATCTCAAACAACTAAGGCGCCTTTCACACGGACGGCTATTCTGCCGCAGTTAAAAGCAGTTTTTTTTTCTGTGAAATTCAAGACTCCAGACACTGCGATCAGCTGCATTTGTACAATGTGATCACTTGCGTTTACGTGCGTTTTCACGCGGTTGCGTTTAGCTGTGGTAGTCAATGTTTTTGTTTGATCCTGAATCTACCCATGATGCATTTCTGTCCTCTGCAGTTCAAATCATGTATTAACTGTCTCTTTGTGTACTGGCTGAGTGTGTGTTGGAGTTTTGCAGTGAGAGGAGTGTTCTGTCGATTGTGCTGAAATCTTTGAAGATGAATGCATGTATCGGTAGTTTGATGGCAATGCTCATATTGCTGTTGATGAGAATGAAGAGGAGAAGAGCGATCGAGCGCAGGAGATGTCCCCGTCGTTACTGGGTGCACCCTTTAACCTCTCAGCGTCTTTCAATCGGCTACTTTGCCCTCATGTATGGCGAACTGAGAACTCATCAGGACAAGTTCTACAACTATACGAGGATGTCGGTGGCGAGTTTTGATGAATTGTTGGGACTTGTTCGAGGACGCCTTACCAGACACAAGACCAACATGAGAAGATGCATTAGTGAGGAAGAGCGGCTGTTACTGACGCTATGGTAGGTTTTCCATGTCTTTATGCTTACATTCATGCACATGTAGGTTTATATTATTGACAATAGTGTGTGAGTTACATCTATATATATTTCATACTTTTTTCTAGTTTCTGAATGCTTCTCAATTTTGTATTGCAGATACCTTGCCACTGGAGCAAGTTTTACCTCCCTTCATCACCAGTTCCTCATGGGAATTTCAACAGTGTCGACTGTTGTACATGACACCTGTACTGCCATTTGGGAGGAGCTTAAGAGTACAGTAATGCCGGAACCAACAGCCAGTCTGTGGGAAGAGATTGCAGAGGAATTTTGGGAGAAGACAAACTTCCCAAATTGTATCGGGGCCTTAGATGGGAAGCATATCAGGCTCATCAAGCCACCAAACTCAGGTTCCCGCTACTTTAATTACAAGAAGTACTTCTCCATTGTCCTGCTGGGACTGAGTGATGCAAACATGCGCTTCATAGCGGTGGACGTTGGTGCTTATGGCAGTTCTGGAGATTCCAGGATTTTTCGGAATTCCATGATGGGCCAGCGACTGCAGTACGGAGACTTTAATGTCCCACAGGCAAGGCCTCTACCTGGTACTGCTGGACCGGATCTGCCCCTAGTAGTCCTAGGAGATGAGGCATTTGTCCTATCCACCCACTTCCTAAGGCCCTATACCAGGCATGGTCTTACTGCCAAGAAGCGTATATTCAACTATCGTCTGAGCCGTGCACGCAGGATGGTGGAGTGCGCATTCGGTATTTGTAGCGCAAAATGGCGTGTACTGCTGACTGCAATGCATCTAGAAGTGGATCATGCGGTCAATGTGGTTTTGGCATGCTGTGTTCTCCATAACTTTGTAAGGGGAAAGGAGATTGTGCCCAATGAATCGCCGTTACCTTTTTTAGAAGAACACAGAGGGCATGTTACTACCACTCGGCCAAGCAATCATGCGCTACAAGTCCGTGAACACTTCAGCGATTATTTTCTTAGTGATGATGGACAGCTACCATGGCAGTATGATTTTGTTTAATATTTTATTTTCCCATTTGCATCACCCTGCTTGTTTTGTTGAAATAAAGTAGTTGACAACTTTGTTCAATCAAATTGAATTTTTATTTTTATCTTTGCTATGTAAATTAACAAAGGGTATAAAAAAAATAGAAAAACCTTACAAAAACATAGATGCTTGCATCTGTAGTAATTTTTTTTATTATACAACAGTACAACAGGAATTGGTACAACAGAAAGGGACTCAGTAAAACAGATAACATCCCAAAAAATCCCTTATGTGAACCCTCAAGCAACCACAAATATAGAATATTCCATAAATATAGAGTAAGGTGTTGTAAACATTTTTTGTGTAAAACAGGGATCTTCAAACTACGGCCCTCCAGCTGTCATGATGGGAATTGTAGTTGCATAACAACTGGAGGGCTATAGTTTGATGACCCCTGGTGTAAAGGAAGTGCTTCAGTGTGTGTCTAACATTCTCCTTAGAGATGGTCCCTCTGAAAAAGTGTCAGAAACCTAACCTTGGTCTCCTTAACGGAAAGGGGTTGTAAACATTACTTTGTGTAAAGCAGAGATCTTCAAACTACAGCCCTCCAGCTGTTGCGGAACTACACATCCCATTGAGGCATTGTCAAACTGTGAGATTCACAGACATGGCTAGGCATGATGGGAATTGTAGTTGCAGAACAGCTGGAGGGCCATAGTTTGATGACCCCTGGTGAAAAGGTAGAAGTGCTTCAGAGTGCGTCCAACACTCTCCTGTAAGCATTAACAGACACTGAAAAATAAAACCGTCAATAAAATAATAAACTAAAATAGTTAAACTACAAGTTTTCATACACTGGGTAAGTGGAACGCAGGGAAGAATGGCTTGGTTCACTGCCAACATCTATAGGGGATCCCGATTGGGAAGATGAGGGTGAACTGAGTGGGTGTGACTGCACATGCATTCTTTGAAAACCAGGATTAGATGGGAAAGGTGTATAAGTTGGTGGCGGTCCTGTGTATGGGTTAATGGCTGGTGTGGTCTCATGGTACTGATGACTTGGCGTTGGTTTATTAAAAGAGCCACCAGGTGTGTTAAAACCAAGACCTCATGGCTGAAATTTTGGATATGGGCGTTGCTCTTTGCAAGCAGAGACTACCCTGTTTCCCCGAAAATAAGACCTAGCGTGATTGTCGGTGATGGCTGCAATATAAGCCCTACCCCTCAAATAAGCCCTAGTTAAAGTCCTTGTAGGTCTTCTTTTCAGGGTAAGGGTTATTTTCGGGGAAACAGAGTAGGGCTTATTTGGGGGGTAGGGCTTATATTGCAGCAATCACCAACAATCACGCTAGGTCTTATATTCGGGGAAACAGGGTATATATGTAAAATAGGTATGTATATCACCCCTGACTTCAGTACGCTTATCAGGAGGAATCTCCCTGAATACACATAGTAACATTCTCAAAAAGATCACATCAGGGTCTGAGATGTTGAGGAATTCATCAACTTTTGTGGCAGGTTGTTGTGATTGGTTTCTCATTTCTTGAATTATACGATCAAAATATTCCTCAAAAGGTGGCTCTTGCTGAGTACGGGATGTTCGACGTGTGGTGGAAGTAGACCGGGTTCTCCTATTAGGATTTGCCTGCAAATAGATAGAATATATAGATTATGCTTCTGATGTGGAGGTCACACTTGGTGGACAACATACCGATAAACCTGATGCTTGCCCAAATATTGAAGTCGTGTCAGAGCTTGCATCACCTGTTGTGAATTGATCAGACACAGGCAAGACCTCCAAAGCCAGAAGTAGTGATTTGGTACTTTGCCCCAAAAAAAAAGAAACCATTTTGTACTAACAGCAGCAGCCATTGTAAATTAAGTTATAAGTTTATTGTGGATGGAGGTTGTGATGTTTTAAAAATACATACCGCAGGTTCTTGAGTGACCGGTTGATACTCTTGGTATGAAACTGTCTCTGAATTGGTTTCTTGACTTGGGTCAGCGTGATCATTTTCTGGTGATGAATTTGCACGCCTTGATCTTGCAGGAACACTGGAGACAGTTCTAGGTAAGAATAAAATTTAAAAAAAAAATAGTGTTTACAGAATAGTGTCATGTGTATACTACAGAGTAGACCTCTATCTGGAGCTGGGGGGGAACATTTTTAAACAAAAAAAAGGGGTTTGAACATCATTTAAAATGGAGTGGTGTGCTGGCAAGACGTGAACAAAAATCACGCTAGCAGCAGAGTGGTGAAGGAGCAGTGTGTATCAATGTATCATTAAATCGATCAATGGGACAGTGCGGCTATACCGCCCACAAAGTAAAATTAAGTAAAAATATATTTATATATTATATATATACTTACGACCGCATCTCGGTGGTGCGCCTCAAAAATGACAAAAGGGGTTAGACCTACGACGAGTTGAGGGTGCTCCGCTTCTATCCGCAGACCTCTCTTCATTTAGTTCCTTCTTGTACCGGTCGCGTAGGGACCTCCATCGTGTATAAACCTCCTTTCCTGCAATATATATTTAACAATTTGTTATATATCAAACATAACGCATTAGGAACAAAAGTGAAGAGAGATCTACTCTCACCCCCCACCCAAGAAAGACTTCTAGGGGAGACACCAACCATTTGATTTCCCATTAGTACTGACCCCTCCCCAAAAAAAGGGTGGAAAGTGTGCAATGTGTCTGCCAAAATGTCGCTGTCCCTCCCGCAAATTTTCATTTCACTAAACCATACTAGTACAGACAACCTTTCCCAAAGACACAACAAATTTGGTTTGTAGCATTGCACAATTGTCAGCGACGCAGTGCTGTATCGCTACAAAATGGCCTGGTCATTTTTAGGGGGGTAAATCTTCAGCTTCTGGTTAAGTTTGGTTGGAATGGGAAACAGCTATGAAGCAGGTGTACCCTGCTACATATACACGACAAACATTGCACTCACCTTGGTTCTCCTGCTCAGTGACAGACAAATCGTCCCAGTGCGGTGTGACAAATCTGTACACTTCCTCCCACTTTGATCTTTTCAACACTCGGTCGGCATATCCTGGGCATTCTGAGTCCCATAACTCCGGTCAGGCATGCACCAGTGCTATGATGGCCTCATGGGAGATATCTCGTGCCGCCATGCTCTCTTCTCCTCTTTCCTCTTTCCCTCTGTACTTCCTGTGTCATTTCCCAGGTATACCTGCTGCTTCTATGATGTGCTTCCTGTTTTGTTTCGTTTTCTCACACTGCTATCCACAGTTGACACAAAAGACTGCGATTACCTGCAGTTATGTGCAGATAGCTGCGCTAAATCGCTCCTGGACGAAATTCTATTTTTTCTATTCGCATGGAACCGCATGTAACGAAATCGCAGCTAAACGCAGTGTGTGAATGGGCCCATAGGAAAGCATTGTGTGCTTTTAGCTGCGGTAGAAATCTAGAAAATCTGCAGCTAAAAGCACCATTCTATCCGTCTGTGTGAAAGGGGCCTAAATCTCTTTCTTGTGTACTGTACCAATAGAGACAATAGCCTGTTGAAAACTGTAACAATACAACAATACTCATTGTATCCAGCATTTGTTTGAGAAAGTCTGTCTCTGTGACACCAGAATGCTATGAGTCTTATAGAAAAATTATATTTTATATCAAACGCATCACAGCCATACATAACACACAGTATGATAAGTTACAGCCTTATAAAGGCAAAGCAGTGCAGCTTATCAGGGACCACCAGTGCCAAATGTCAGGGACCACTAGTGCCGCATGTCAGGGACCACCAGTGCAGAATGTCAGGGACCACCAGTGCCGAATGTCAGGGGCCACCAATGCAGCATGTCAGGGACCACCGGTGCCGAATGTCAGGGACCACCAATGCCGCATGTCAGGGACCACCAGTGCCGCATGTCAGGGACCACCAGTGCCGAATGTCAGGGACTACTATGTCAGGGACCACCAGTGCCGAATGTCAGGGACTACCATATCAGGGACCACCAGTGCCAAATGTCAGGGACCACCAGTGCCGAATGTCAGGGACTACCATGTCAGGGACCACCAGTGCCAAATGTCGGGGACCCCCAGTGCTGAATGTCAGGGACCACCATGTCAGGGTGCACCAGTGCCGCATATCAGGGACCAACGGTGCCGCATGTCAGGGACCACCATGTCAGGGACCACCAGTCAGGGACCACAATGTCAGGGACCACCAGTGACGCATGTCAGGGACCACCATGTCAGGGATCACCAGTGCCGCATGTCAGGGACCACCGTGTCAGGGACCATCAGTGCAGCATGTCAGGGACCACCAGTGTCGAATGTCAGGGACCACCAGTCAGAGACCACCATGTCAGGGACCAACAGTGCCGCATGTCAGGGACCACCAGTGCCCCATGATAGGGACCACCATGTCAGGGACCACCAGTCAGGGATCACCATGTCAGAGACCACCAGTGCTGCATATCAGGGACCACCAGTGCTGCATGTCAGGGACCACCATGTCAGGGACCACCAGTGCCACATGTCAGGGACCACCATGGGAACACCAGTCAGGGACCACCAGTGCTACATGTCAGGGACCACCATTGCCGCATGTCAGGGACCACCATGGGACCACCATGTCAGGGACCTCCAAGGGACCACCATATCCACCATAGGACCACCATGTCTGTCCTACCAGTGTAGAGCGGGGATGATTATCAGAAATCACTTGTATGACACAGAGAGGATCTCCCGCTGTCTCAGGTATTGTATATGAGAACACCGATAGCTGATGTCCCGCCTCCCACTGGTATTATGATTGACAGCGCACTGTTCAGGCGGGGCATCAGCGATCGGCATTCTCATATACAATACCTGACACATCGGGAGAACCCCACTGTGTCATACAAGTAACTTCTGAAAATAATCCAAAATCTGCATGGAAATAGCAGGAGGCCGAGTGGTGCGGCAGGGACAGAGTGGAGGTGGAGTGAGGGTGGATTGTTGGCAGGAGCAGAGGAGGAGGAGGGAGTAGAAGGAGGACACCTCCTCCATGGGCGGCACAGACCGGGGGCTGTGAGATCCCCTCTGCCCACTACATGTCTGCTTCCTCCCTGCCTGAACCACAAGGGGGCGTGTCAGACCGCTGGCTGAGGTTACGGGAGGACTAGAAGCCAGCGGTCTTACAAGCAGGAAGGCACCAGGCAATAACGTTTTTTCAGCAAGTTCGGCAGCCTATTGCAGAGGAACTACAGAGCTCAGAAGAACATGGGTGACATACTTGGTGAAGATAGGAGATCAGCAACAAGGACCTGGAAAAAAATGTTGCCCAGAGTTCTGCTTTAACCCTTCCTATCCCTTGCCCTGGAAGATCTTCGGAGCAACCAGGTGGGCTGGTAGAAAACCAGGTAGCTCCTGCAGGCAATAGAACTGGGAGCAGTTCTACAAAGGAGAGAAGATACTTCTGTATGCAGTTTACAACATACTGTGCTATTTTCTAAAGGGGACTAAGAGCTCCTAGTCCTCAAGGGACTTTTGCTTTTGATCACTAAAGACCGTTGGTGTTCAAAAAGAACAGTCCAGGATTTTGTACATAGGATGGAAGTTGTCCCCATTCATTGTTTTGGTCAAGTCGGGCATCCCATTAACTCTTTTCCCCATCCAAGTTATTACCCCTAATAAAACAACAAAATCAAACTCAGTGACTATTTTCTTGTGTCCGGATGTGAGTGGAAAATACTTCTTGCCTGGCTGTGCAGGAATAGGGGAACCAGTTATCAGCAGCCCCTGTGTGGGTAGCACTACATATACAACACTATAATTCCAGAATTATGAAGTTTGTGCATGCATTGGGGCTGGTCTGAGGTCCGAAGATACATAAATTGGGGCTAATCTGAGGTTAAAATGTGAAATTTTGCAGTTTAATATGTATATAGGGAGGAGCCAGGTGTCGTCACTTCCGGTCGCGGCCGAGACCGGAAGTACTCTTATTATAATCGGATTGCTGATATTTTAAATGTAAGTTGATATGTTTGTTTTTGAATAAATTTTTTACAAATTACTACACAATGGAGCCATCCCTATTTATTGCATGCACTCACCGCATCTGATGAGCCTGGAGTCTGAAGCCATCTTCCAAAAATACCGCTATTGCTGTAGCGATCGCTGGAGGTCGATTGATCGTGGGGATCCTGCTTCTACTTCATATTAAAGCTCGATTCGACCCGTAGGGGTCTTCATTAGAGGTGAGAGGCTGGGGGAAACGAGTGGCACACTTCGGATGGTGATAGCTATTAAATGAAGTGGACACCGATCGATTCTGTTGCACATGCACTTTCTATATAGGAATTGCTATATAGAGATGTGTTTTTCTTCTTATTGGAGTTGGATTGAACGTTTTGGACATTGGATGCTATCTTGTTTTATGCACCTTATGAGCTATTTGGACGTTATTAGAGTTTGATATCTCATCCCTGTTATTCATTTGCACTATTATATTGCACGTTATATTGCTTAGCACCTTATATTGTTAGCACTTATGCTTCATTGAGGATTTGTTACACACAGTGAGTTTATTTTCACTGTTGCAGCACATTCTTGTCAGTTGCTGACAGCTTATAGACATCTGTGTTATTTATTTGCCTCTGTGTTATTTATTTGCATCATATGAAACTACATTGTCTAGCACTTTATATTGCTTTATATTGCTTTATTGAAGATTTGTCACATACAGTGAGTCCAGTTTCACTGTTGCAACACATTCCTGTCAGTTAATGACAGCTTGTGAGTTGTTTATTTATTCACTTGTATTTAATTATAGTTAGCGCCACATAACTTCTTTTTTTCATTGTGTCACAGTAATGTTCCCACACCATCACGAGGTCATCGGTATAGCGACCATACCATACAATCTGCCTGGCAAAGAGGTTGCTGAGAGAGAACAAAAAATGTTCCTCCCACCAACCCATGTAGAGATTCGCCATGGACGGTGAGAATCTAGCACCCATCGACGCCCCAGAGCGCTGGACATAATGCACGCCATTGAATAAAAAATAATTGTGCTTTAATAAGAGCTCAACGCTTAACAAAATAAACTCCTGTAGCTCCTAAGAATAGGAGCTATAGCATTGAAAATGATATTGGATGGCTTGCAATCCAGTGCTGTGGGGGATCGACGAATAAAGTGCTCTCACATCCATTGTAGCCCACACATAGGTAGATGTCCATTTGACAGATGTAATATGGGATAGGACTGTGCTTGTGTCTCTAATGCCAGCCATTGCAAGAAAGTACAGCTAATTTCAAAGGATGAGTAAACTACTGTTATGCCTTTGCTTGATCGTAGCAGTCAAGGCTATAGAGGAAAATCACCTGTACAAATTACACATGCTAACAGGCATAAGGAGTAATTTGAGTAATTAATAGATCTGTTCACACAGGCTAGACAGTTAAAAAAAAGGCACACACCTAGTACCCATTTACTTTCATTTTGAGTTTAAGCACTACAAAGCTGCACAAAATACCAGTATGTCTAGAAATACCACAAATGTCCTATAATTGTGAAAATGCATTGTATGCTAAATATAACTTAGGGCCTTTAGGAATATCCCCCTTGTTTAGTAAGCGAAAGAGGTATACAATGTGACATTATGATAGGAAATATGACAAACCCAGATTATACTTTGTTTAGAAATGGTACATTTTCATGGATTCAATAGATATTTTTTGTCCTCATAGGAATCATCGTTATAGGATTGCTTGTTTATTTGTTTTTTTTTCAGGTGTGCTAAATGTGAAATAAAAGGATTATTACAATGGCAGTTAGAACTGAGGAAGATGACCCCAAGGAAGAGATAGAGTGTTATCAGATAGTCAGATTAGCAGATTCGTATGATGCCGAGATGGGTGATGCGTATCCACATACACCCTAAAAAGAACTTTACACCACATAGATGTGAAGTAGTACTGTGGACCCTCTGGTATCATACTGGGTAGGGAAGATATGGTAGTGACCCCTCCATAGGGGTCAAGAGGAGGGAAATGAGTAGAATTATAGGGGTCTGATAATGTTGAGTTTTATATATATATATATATATATATATATATATATATATATATATATATATATATACACACTATCACTTTAAGAACTGTTAATGCACTTTTTTACTTTCCCTAGGTGCTTTTTTTTGTTTTGTTTCAATCCCTGGGAAATCGAAACGTTGGATATGTGAGGACATAAACTACTGATAAGAACCATGAAATCTGCTCAAAATAGGCTTTTGTACCAAAACCAGAACTGACCAGATACTGCTGAAATCTCTTTTTTTGCCAGTCACATGATGTAACCACCCATTTAACTGTCCCCTTGCTACTAAGAAGATATGAATGCTGATTGGACTAAACTATACGATCACACTTATGACACGCCTAGACCTTATGCATATTCATACATATATATTGTTAAACTTGATGTTTGTAAGTCAGAAATACTTTTACTTTTACTCACTTATGAGAAAATAGGGGATGAAAGCACTACCAATGCCACATCCAAAGCATATACGGACAAAAGGAAAATACTACCAAAGCCACGATTTGGACTTTTAAGGCATGGAAACAATGGAGAAGTGAGAAAATGTATGCACCTACTTATACTTTACAAAGATCTGGATCTCATTTGAATGTCTTGTTTTGGAGACTCCCTAACCTGATTTAACAAAGGGTTTGGGGCTGATCTGAGGTCTGAAGGTGAAGGGTTTGGGGCTGATCTGAGGTCTGAAGGTGAAGCGTTTGAGGCTGATATGAGCTCTGAAGGTGAAGGATTTGGGACAGATCTGAGATCAAAAAGTGAAGGGTTTTGGGCTAATTAGAGATTTTATTGCATTGCTCTAGGACTGCATGAGAAAGCCAGCTCTCCAATCAATATTTATTTGTTATCTCTTCCTCAAACCCTGCAATGGTTATGTAAAACCTTTGGGTTCTAGGAGCTGCAATGTTTGGGGCTAATCTGAGGTCTGAAGTGAAAGGGTTTGGGCTGATCAGAAAGCGAAGGGTTTGGAGCTGATCTGAAGTCTGAAGGTATAGAAACTGCAGGTGATGTGAGATCATAAAGTGAAGGGTCTGGGACTGATCATAGATTTTATTGTGATGATGTAGGGCTGTGTGATAAAGTCAGCTCTGAAATCAATGTTTATTTGCTATCTCTTCCAGGATCTCTGTAATTGGAGGCATGCCAGCAGCCTACTGTCTGTACACCTGTGGCCCTCACTTTTACATTGTTCTTTGTGTGAACCCTGCAACAGGTATGTAAAGCCTCTGGTTTTATGAAAGTGCTGTGTTTGGGCCTGATATGAGATCTAAAGTTGAGGAGTTTGGGGGTGATCTGAGGTCCAAAGTTGAAGGGTTTCTGGCTGTTCTGAAGTCTACATCGCAAGCTGTTGCCCTCATTGTTCTTTTTATCTATATTTTCAGATCTATCTCATCTACGAGACCCATTTGTAAATCTTTAGCTGTCCAGATTGTCTTGAAAGTCCTGAAGCTGACTGGCCAAATTGCAGAACTTTGGAACAAAAAAGTAATTTTGTGAAAAGTACGAATGGCTTAACTTCCAAAATAGGAAGCCTGAGTACAATTAATGCTGAAATGTTGGTATTATTGGAGTTGAAAAAAAAAACGGCATGAAAATGTCTAAGGGTACATAATAATGTAACCAGTTATGGCATAAAATGATCACAGCAGCTTACTTATTTAAGAAAAAAAATTGTTTGAACACAAAGAAAGTACTGCGCACAAAGCCGCCTTGATATTTCTTTTAGAATGAAAAAATTAAGTTCTTGAAAGGATCTGTTTAAAAAACTTGGCTCAAAAGAAAGAAATAACTTAGAAAATATTTTGCACCGCATAGAAAATTGCCAGAGTACCAGTTGTTCAATAGTCCTTCCTCTGAAAATGATTTGCAGGAGTTAAATGGTATTAACATGGTCCGCATTCTTTACTCAACAAATACCTTCATTCATATTGTGAATCACATTGCATAAGTGAGAAAAAAATTCAGTCAATGAAATCAATGAGATCAGAAAGAAAAATTGCCCTGATAATTGACGAGTCAACCATCTTGAGCCAAAAATGTATGCTGATTGTACATGTTTAATTCTTTTTCTCACATACCCCTATAAATGTATTTCTTGATCTGGTTCAGCTTGATAGTGTTAATGCAAAAGGGGCATGTACATCCCTTCCTAACTGCCTGTGGGCTCTATTCACAGAATAAACTCGCATGAGATATTTAGTTGTCAGGACACATTTTGCCTAAATAACACATGCGATTCACTAGACCGTTTGCAGTATTTACCGAGAAACACTGAGAACGGCTGGTGAATACCACATGAAAAGGCATTAAAATCTATTCACAGAAGGAAATAAATAATTAAATGCATGCGGAAATTAAGTAGTGGTCCAGGCATGCAGTATTAGTGGGCAGTCGCTACGTCCTTAACAACCAATGAGTCATTAGCTGTCAGCGGGGTTAAGTAAAAAAGTAAAAAAAAAAAACGCTGACAGCTGAAAGTAAAAAAGTAAAAAAAAATGGCTGGCAATTAAAAAATTTGAAAAAAAATGGTGTGGGGTCCCTTCCCCCAAATCCATATCAGGCTCTTTGGGTCTACTATTTTATTCCTTGGTATTGATTTTTTTGGTCACTGATTTGTATCAGTTGGCTATTTGTATCATATCTGATATCAATACATGTAGGGCACTCTTATTAGGACCGTGAACGATATGATATATTTTTATGTGCCTCATGTCTTATTAATTTTAATTCAGTTTAATTTTTTTATGTGCCTCATGTCTTATTAACCTCTGATCCCATATCCCTCCTTCTGAGAATAAAAGTTTGTAAATTCCATGGGCTATATTGAATCCTCATTGTTTATGGGTGCACTTGCGCATCCGGATCACTCAATCTTTGCGATCCAAGCCCATTGCGGAAGTCTGCCGACGTAGTGGAACTCAGAGTGAGGCTTGGTTTGGTTTTTTGCTGTACTATATAGGGAGGTGACGCGACGCGCCGCCTGTGCCTCTAGAAGACGTAATTTTACTACAAAACACAGCGTAGAGCGGAGCGACGTGTTCACGTCACCTCCCACCGCTGTTGTGACACCAGTAGGACGGGCTGTCTGTGAGCTCCAGACTTCTTTTCTAGGCGCTCAACATTGAACACCTATATGTGAGTGTTTACTTTCTTTGTTTTTATAATAAAGCCTTACGATTTTACACTATTGGAGCTTTTTTCCGTTTATATTATATCCACTCTGCTGAGAGTTTGACGTCCCGTAAATGTGAACCACTCCATCATCACATCAAGGCCCCTGATGTCCCATCCTAGTGCCAATGTTCGGTACTTCGGTGGTGGTTCGGAGTAATTAGTTCAAACAGTTTACTCTGACCCTCTGTAGTGGGGGGTCACGAGTTTCTGGTAAGGGGCCAGTCTCTCTATATGTGGTGGTGGATCAAGCACTTTGTCCTTATCCAGCAGGACCTCAATTGATTTTTATTAATCACTTGGGTGACTCATCTTGTTGTCTACACATGGACTTATATGCAAAATTTTTTTCCACTGTTGCACATGAAGAATGCATTTTTGATGGACTATTTATTTGTTATTTATTCCTTTACATTTGTAGTTCATTTTAATTTACATGTTCTACACACTTAATTTGCTTACTCACAAGGAGGACTGATGGTCATTTGTATGGTCACCAGTTTCCTCCTCAGCGCGATTCCATTTTTCTAAGGTCATTTTTATTGTGTTTGTGTTGCATACAGGAATTCGCAGCTTTTATATCCCTTGCTTCTGTTTATACACTTCACCTATGCGCAGTTTCTTCCCCCCCCTTTTTTTCTGATCATTTTATTTACAACTATATAGATCAGACTAGAATGAGGGACAAATGAGGAGGAATGAGGGACAGACGGACGGTGTTCCAAATCAGGGACAGTCCTTCTAAATCAGGGACAGTTGGGAGCTATGCAAAGCACAATACCACTTGGAACAAGAATGGAAGATGTATGTATGACGGCCTATTGACAAAGATAACAGCACAAGCATTGTATTGGATTTGGCCCTCATGTGTCATGCTCTTCAAGAGTAGTCCAAGTTAAGCTTGGAGTTGCAAGAGCATAGAATGAATATGTACATGGCAATGAAAAAAATACAGACTATTGCACAAATCTTTGAAAGCTGAAGTAAGCTGTTGTGACTGATAATCTCTGTTTCTAGGAAATCTCACTTTACAAAAAAGAAGCTCCTATAGATCCTAATGCTTTATATGAAGAACTACATTTTGCAATAGAGAGAAGACTGCTTACAGGAAATGATTCTGCTCTTGTCAGTTGGACCAGACTGATGTAAGAAGTAGGAGGAGAAGCAGAGAAGGTACATATGACAAGAATGTTGAAATCCTCTGGAAGTGTCTCTGAGTTTACTTTGTTAAGTGTAAGTGCTGTATGTTTTAATGTTTTGTGCATTTTATTTGCATTGCTTTTTGTTAACAAATTCAATACAAAATATGTGTATGTATATCCCCACAAGATGATGCTTGGTTCCATGTTCTCTAAAAGGTTGATATGGGTAGAGGTGGAGACAAGGGGCATTTCTAGGAGGTGGGTAGGGGTGGAGGCGAACATAACCTAGGAGAGGTAGTGAGTTCCTGTTCTTCTGTAAAGAAAAATCCCTGGTAAAAAGCATTTGCTTAAGTGTCTAAGGCATCATGCACACTAAGTGTTTAACTTCGGTGCACAAGATCCCAGTGTTATGGTGCTGGCAGAAGGTGCCCACTGCTGGCAGCCTGTAAACCTAAGAGGCTGAAAGCTGTTGCAGCTGGATGTGGCTGGACAGTGCACCAAGTGCTACTAACGTTTAGGCCCTTTTCACACCTGAGCGATTTTCTGCTTGAGGCTTGTAGCTCTAAAAAACTCAATAAGCCAAATCTCATTCATTTCAATTGCTCCTGTTCACATCTGAGCATTCTATCGCCTGAAGCAAAATGCCTGTCACTCAAAAAAGTATATGAGCTTCTTTTTGGCAGATTACAAACATTTTTGGCCCCATAGACTTCAATAGAAATGTTTGACTTGAGCGTTTTACGAGCAATTTGTCGCTCTTTTTCTGCTCAAATAGCAGCTCTCTACCCCTAATTTCCTCTCCCTCCTCCCTCTAGTGCTATCTATTGGTTAAACATAAATGCCTGAAGCTGTAAAACGCTTGTAACATGCTTCTAAAATACATGTAAAAAGCTGCAAAAACGCTTAAAAAAAAATGGCAGAAAAACGCCAGTAAATTGGTGTGAATGAAGACTTAGGGTAGTATGTGCCCAGGGATGAATGCCCGGGTGCAGACTGGTTGTGTTCTGGGCATTTGTCCCTGGGCGCATACTTCCCAGTGCAAAGCCTGAGCAGTATAGATGTATTGTCCCCAGAATTTTTTGCTACAGACTGAAATGAACCCTGTATGCCTATTGCAGTAAAAAAAATCCCAGAGTGTCTTCTCAGCTAAAACATTATAGGACAGCTGTGATTATGCATAGATTATTCTGTCTCTCACTGTTAAAATAAACCTATCATTAAAATTATAGACTGATCATTTTTTTGTCAGTGGGCAAACATACAAAATCAGCAGGGGATCAAATATTTTTTTCCCCTCGCTGTAGGTCCCCCTTAAACCTCCAGTGTGAACACTTCTTCGTAGTTTAGGCTGACCCACCCCTTTTTTCCCCCCTATCCCACAAATACACACCTCCCTGTTGGCCCTGAAATGAGTGATAGATCAAATACTGTATATGGGGCGGTCTTTGACACTAATATAAGTTTTTGAAGTTGAATGATTAGTGCATCCCAGGGTTTTAAGGCACCAGTAGTACTTTTGCAGAGTGTTGTTGGGGTGTGCAGGAAACTTTTGGCACCTTCCCTTTAGACGTGGGCTCATATATCTTATTTTTTTTTTTTTATGATGGGTTTTCTTTTAAAGTTTAGTTTTTGTTTTTTAGCACAAGGGATGGTACTTACATTGAATGAAGTGTTTAACTACTTCCACCCTGCCCACTGTACATAAATGGTGGGGTGGGAGTTCTGTCATTCGGAGTTGACATACCGGTACGTTGCTCAGAACATGTGTCCATGCATGGCCACAAGGCGACGCAGTGGCGCAATCCTGTGATGGCTGTGATCTTCCAACACAGACAAACACAGATCAAGATATGGGCGCTGTGACTGGTCCTCTCGATCACGTGATGGCTGTTTCCAATCACAGCCTTCACAGTGTAAAAAGAGACACATGTCTGTGTAACAGTTCTTCCTGCTGAGCTCAGTGAGAGCTCAGGAGGGGGAGGGGGGAGCGGAGGATGCTGCAGCCTGTGTTGACAGTGTAAGGGTCCTTTCACACGGGATGGATCGTGATGATCCGCCCCGTGAACATCCGCTTGCTCAGCGGGGATTGCTCTGTGGATCCCCGCTGAGCAGGCAGATGACAGGTCCGTCGCTGCACACTATGCGGGACCGTAGAGTCCGTCGTCACCCGATCCGATAACGGACCGCTGACATCCGACGCTCCATAGAGGTCTATGGAGGGTCCGTTCAGGTCCGCCTAAAAAACTGACAGGCGGACCTGAACGGATCGTTCATGTGAAAGAAGCCTAAGGGATAATTTTACACAGAGAGCTGTCACAGACCACACAGACTTCAGCCATCCCTATATATTGTACACCAAGCACCACTGTCCCTGTTCCATGAACATCTGTCCAAGTGTCCCCTTGAACATCTGTACCAGTGCACAAAACATCTGTCACATGTCCCCATGAACATCTGTCACAGTGTCCCCATGCACATCTGTACCAATGAACAAAAACATCTGCAATAGTGCAATAGTGTTCCATTGTGACATCAACATCTGTCAGTGAACAGTGGACGATCGACATCTGTCATAGTGTACAAGTGCACAAAAACATCTGTTAGTGGTCCAGTGCCCCACCAATAAATAAATAAGAAATTGAAAGTGCCCCTGTCCCCCCGTGCAAAGGAGAACACACAGGTTGGTCCCATACGTATACGTAAACGGCGATCGCACCACACATGTGAGGTATTGCCGCAAACATCAGAGCGAGAGCGATAATTCTAGCACCAGATCTCCTGTGTAACTCTAAACTGGTAACCAATAAAGTCTTATAAAACATCGCCTATGGGGATTTTGAAATACCGTTTCACAACCATGAGCAATTTTAAAGCATGACATGTTTGGTATCTATTTACCCGGCGCAACACCATATTTTATATTTTACCAAATATGTGGGTGTTATATTGTCTCTGTGTGCATCGAAATTAAATTAAAATGTATTTATGCCTTACTTGTATAAAATTGTGTTCGAAAAACTGCTGCGCAAATACCGTGTGACATAAAAATTTGCAAACCCAACATTTTATTCTCTAGGACCTCTGCTACAAAAAATATATAATGTTTGGGGGTTCTAAGTAATTTTCTAGCAAAAATACAGATTTTTACTTGTAAACACAAAGTGTCTGAATAATGTCTGGTCTTAAAGCGGAAGTAAACCCATCCATAAAACAGTTACCTTTCCGGCACGTGCCGGAAATGTAAAACTCCTATTGGTTGTGTTCTCAACCAAACTGTCAAACCATCCAATGGCTGGTGTCATAACTGATCACATGTGCAGCATCATGGCAGTTCTAGATTAAACAGAGGCCAACATGGTGGCTTCCTTGGCTGAAAACGATACGAGGGTTTACTTCCACTTTAAAGTAGATAAAGGCTGAAGGTGCTCCTTGGATGTTGTGCCTCGCTATATGGCTAGGCTGTGAAAAAGTCTCACGCATGTGGTATACTCAGGAGAAGTAGCAGAATGTGTTTTGGGGTGTTGTTGCAAGTATGTCTATGCCGTGTGTGGGAATTAACTTGTTAATATGAAAATCTTTTATAAAAACAATACATTTCTTAATTTTCCACAGAATTGTAGGAAAAAATTACAGTTTCAAATAACTCGCCATGCCTCTTCTTAAATACCTTGGACTTTCTGCCATTTGGGGGATATTTGTACTGTATTGTCATGTTAGGGCCTCAAGAAATGAGATAGTCCGTCAGTACATCAGGATCGATCAATTTTCAGTGATTGGTACCATAGCTTGTAGACCCTATAACTTTCACACAGATCAAATAATATACACTGATTTGGTTATGTTTACCAAAGAAATGTAGCAGTATAAATTTTGGTCAAAATTTCTGAAGAAAAATTACTTATTTGCAAAAATTTTTTAACAGAAACTAAGAAAAACGCATTTTTCTCAATATTGTCGTTCTTTTTTCATTTGTAGCGCAAAAAATAAAAAACCCAATGGTGATTAAATAACACCAAAAGAAAATTCTATCTGTGTCAAAAAATGATACAAATTTAATTTAGGTACAGTGTTGCAGGACTGAGTAAGAGGCAGATGAATGAAAGCTCCATCTTCTCCATTCATAGAGTGTTTTTCATTGCAGGGAGCGATAGTACAGCATTAATGAATAGGGAGGGGGGGGGGGTCAGAAATGGTGGACATAGTCAGCATTTTTGAGGAATGCCTGTGACCTCCACCTCCACAGGTACAAGACAACAGAGGAATAAAGATATCAATGAATAGAGCAGGCTTCAGCACCAGGGACATTTCTTGTTGAATGTAAGGGCCATCTAGACATGTGCGCTGCCGGAAAAAAATGTGTTTTTGTTCCATTCGTTTTTTGTTTTGTTTTGGAAATGAGAAAATTCGGAAATTAGAAAATTTGGAATGCGGAAATTCGAAAATGTGAAAATTCGGAAATTTGAAAATTTGGAATTTAGATAATTCGGAATTCGAAAATTCAAAAATCCAAAAATTCAAAAATCCAAAATTTTGAAAGAAGGAAAATACGAAAATTGAAAATAATAACTAGCTAACTAACTAATAATAACTAACTATTAAATTATAGGTATTGATATTTCCTTTCAAATTTGGCTGTTAATGAACATAACAAATACAAATTTATCTGAAGTTACGAATTGTCCGAAATAACGAATGACGCATCTAAACAAATGGAACGTAACAAATTAACAATAAATAATAATAATAATAATAAAACTTTTTTATTATTATTATTGTTATTTATTATTATTAATTTGTTACGTTTACTAACAGCCACATTTGAAATTGCAATACCTATAATTTAATAGTTAGTAATAGTTAGGTTATTATTAGTTAGTTATTGTTTCAGATTTTCAAATTTTCAGGTTTTTGAATTTTCGGATTTTCATTCTTATTTTTGGATTTTTCGTTCTTATTTTCGGATTTTCGTTCTTTTAAATTTCCAGATTTTCATTCTCATTTTCGGATTTTCACATTTTCGAATTTCCGAATCTTGAATTTCTGAATTTTCGGATTTTCAGGCCGCGAATTTCCGATTTTTAAAATTTTCCAATATTCTGGAAAAAAAATTTGGATATTTCCAAATTAACGAATTTGTTGAAATTCATTAAAAAACAAATTCAGAACTAAATGAATTGCATATGTCTAGTACCATCCCTGGTGCTGATTTAAAAAAATCTTTAAATCTTATGCAAAAAAAGTTAAAAAATAATTAACTAAACTTAAGCTGTAATACTAATGCGCTGTACACACAGACTTTCCGACGGAATATGTGTGATCGGAGCTTGTTGTCGTGTGTGGGCTCCATCAGACTTTTTCCATCGGAATTTCCAACACACAAAGTTTGAGAGCATGCTATAAAATTTTCTGACAACAAAATCCGATCCTTTCAATTCCAATCGTGTGTAGACAAATCCGATGGACAAAGTGCCACGCATGCTCAGAATAAATTAAGAGATGAAAACTATTGGCTACTGACCCGTTTATAGTCCTGACGTATGTGTTTTACGTCACCGTGTTCAGAACGATTGGATTTTCCGACAACTTTGTGTGACCGTGTGTATGCAAGACAAGTTTGAGCCAACATCCGTCGGAAAAAATCCATGGATTTTGTTGTCGGAATGTCCGATCAATGTCCGACCGTGTGTACGGGGCATTAGGCTCTGTTTCCACTACTGCGAGTTGTTGTGCGACTTGACACGTGAAGTCGCATGACAAGTCAAAACCCATGTATTTCAATGGTCCCCGTTCTAATTGGTGCGACTCAAGTCGCAGCAACTTCAAAAAAGGTTTTTGCACTACTGTGCTCTGACATCGGTGCGACTTGTTCTCACATGGTTTTCACCGGTCGCATGACATCGCATCACAAATCGCATAGCAAAGTCGCAGTGTAAATCGCGCAACTTTGGGGACGCAATAGTGGAAACATAGGCTAAAAGTAATCAAGTCACAAAAAAAGAACATGAGCCCGTATCTAACTAAGAGCCCATGTCTAAACTGGAGGTGCTAGAAGTGCACAACCCCAGCAAAAAAAACAAAAACAAAAACAAAAAAAACTACACTTAAACTTCCATATACTACAGTATGTCTATAATGGTTGCAATTCAGTTTTAGTGAAATTGGATGTTAATAATAGGCATGCAATGCTGTTATAGCAATTTTTTTGGGTGAGACAGCTGTCAATCAAAAAAATAAAATGACATTTAGCAGCCTCGTCTCTTGTTGTTCTCCCCCCTGGTTTTTAACATGAACACAGTTTTAGAATGGCATTCAGCAGGTTTTTGAGTCACACATTTACCGCCTGCTAAATCTTACACACACCCCAATCATCATTGAGACAGAGGTGCCGAGGCCTGAGCCAGACTCCGATGAAGAGAGATATTAAACCGGCACAACGCACCGTGCTTTATAAATAAAGGAAATGTCAAATGCGTTTAATAGCAATACCTGGGAAGATTCTTATTATGCGTCGTGTACTGATAAGTGGCTGCTGATGGTGAATGCAGAGAAGAATTTAATGTAGCTTCTACAGGAGAGAATAAAGGATCTCAGAAAAGATCAGGTGAAGCTTACGCAAAATCTCATATTACTGACAATGCCACAATCACGGGAATAAATGGAGGCTTCACCTGACAAGGCTGTTATCTGAGAAAGTGCCAATGCAGGCATCTGGCATATTTGAGATATTCAAAATAACACATTCTTCGCAGAATACTTAAAGAAGAAAGCTTTAAAACTTTATATTGAAAACTGCCATAAAACATAACCCCAGTGACATTTCAGAAAAGCTGATAATCATTTCAGAAATGTAACATCTGTCCCAAATAGCTGGCTGCATAAGCTGCTTCTGCTTTCCGATCTGCCAAGCCTCCTCAGCCGCTATGCAAATTCTGACTTTCTCAAAGTCAGTGTGTGCATGCTATTAATATTATTATTATTATTATTCAGGATTTGTATACTTTCAACAGTTTGTGCAACACTTTACACAATTAAGGAGCACAGTACAGTTACAATACAATCCAGGAGGGTTTAGAGGGACCTGCCTGCACCGCAGTGAATTGTGGGTGTGGCACAACTGCACTAATAGTGGGAGGGGTTTAAAACGTAAAGTGGAGTTCCACCCAAAAGTGGAACGTCCACTTATTTGCTTCCTCCCCCCCTCCGGTACCACATTTGCCACCTTTCGGTGGGGAGGGGGGGGGAACGGGTACCTGTTTTTGACAGGTCCCTGTCCCCACTTCCTCGGAGGTTCGGTCCCCCTCCTCCTTCCTCCGCCACAGGGCCAATTAGAAAGCGCAGCACGCTTTGCGCATGAGCAGTAAGAAACCGGCTGTGAAGCTAAAAGGCTTCACTGCTGGGTTTCTTTACCGGCAATGACAGCGGCAGCACCCGACAGTCGATCCGAAAATCGGCTGGGGTGCCGACAGGTAAGTGTCCTAATATTAAAAGTCAACAGCTATAGTATTTGTAGCTGCTGACTTTTGTTTTTTTGTTTTTCCCAGGCTGGAACTCCTCTTTAAGCCTGTTTACACTGTTTACACGATTATATATGCAGCAGTCCTTATACCCAAAAATATTTTTAAATACTGGAGGAGTTTAAAACAGCCGTCCCCAACCGTTGTAGGAACATTTGTTTTTCAAATCATTAGTGAGGTTTAAATCAAAATACATTTTTGACCACTATGACGAGAAAATGCAAAGGACCAGGGTGGAAAAGAATTTCTCACATGGTTCTCGTTTGGTAAAGTTTATTGTTTTCTAAATTTAATGCTAAAAAAGTTCAAAATAAATGCGTGCTAAAAGTGAAAAATAACAAAACAGATGCTCTGCACAATGTCCTGACACTTGACATAAAGAAATACAATACAAACAGCGCAGCGCCACAAAACAACAAGACATGCAATGAACATGTAATACACAAACTGTGATTCCAAAAACTTGAGATATATAGATAAAGATAGAGATAGATAGATAGATAGATAGATAGATAGATAGATAGATAGATAGATAGATAGATAGATAGATAGATAGATAGATAGATAGATAGATAGATAGATAGATAGATAGATAGATAGATAGATAGATAGATAGATCTATATACACACACACACCCAAAAGTTTTTAAGATGGTTTGTCTTAGATGATGAAGTCTCACATGCTGTGATTAGTAGTAGAGAGCAAGACAGGGTAGGGGTCACCAGCCAAGCCCCAAACCCTGATGATGTCATATATGACAAAATGCGTAGCGCACAGCCACGCACACATGCTACCACGCATGCACAAATTATATTGGCCATCTTGCTTCCTGGAGGAAAAGGAACTTTTGGCAATTATGCTTGCATTATCTATGTGAGTGTTACTCTTTTAGGCTGGGTTCACACCAGTGCGAATAAGATTGTCATGTCACCTGAGTCCAGGTGTCAGATGCACCCAGTTGGGGTCTGGAGTGCACCGCAAGGAAGTGGACCCTACGGCTGAATGCTGCAGATTGAGCTCTAGGATATACAGGAGAGCAGATACTCAGTAGTACCCACACGGATGACACTGGGAGCTAAAGCATGAGATTTCCCAGGGTGAGGGTTCTAAGAGCCAGTGGGTTTTCACCAGAAGCCCCTAGTGGTGGGGATGGATTTAGCTGCAGTCTGGCTCCAGGTCGCGACCCCTAGGGCCTCCCAGCTCACGCTCATGATAGACTACAGGGAGGTAGAGTGGAAGCAGCAGACTGCAACTACAAAGGATAATCAGGTTGGGGCAACAAGCGGGTAAGGATAGTCAGGGGATAGCCAAAGGTCGGGGTAACAAGCAGGTAAGGATAGTCAAGAACTAGCCAAGATCGGTAACTGGAATCAGACGTAGAAGACACAGCAAGTCACACACAAAAGCTAAACACACAATGTTGATCAGCAGAGCTGGCTTGCAGTGCACAGGTTAATATAGAGTTCCCTGATAGGGGCTGGGGTGGAGCCACGCTTTGAGGAGAGATTACTTAAGCAGCCAGGTGAGAGTGGCTGGTCTCTTAATCTGAACACATGGAGAGGTAAGCTGACAGACAAACATTACTGCATAACCATGATAAGGATGCGGGCTTCTCCGCATCCAATTCGCATGGCAGGAGATTGTGACCAGCTCTCTATGGAGCCGGTTCACATATCTTCGGAGAAGCACCAGTGCGAATTGCACAGAAGTCCTTTGCGTTTTCTGGTCCGTTTCAGGTCCGAATTCAGCCCAAAATCCGGGCTGAAATCAGACCTGAAACGGTGAATGGAGACACACTGGACTCCCTGCTGTGAGCCATTTAGTTCCTCGGTGTGAACCCAGCCTTTATAAACTAGGTTGCTTTACGGCATTTGTCTGCCTTTCCTATGGTGCTATTCACATCCGGAGACAGGGGAGGATATCCAGTGATCTGGAGTATCAATCTTGTTGTTTAAAAGAAGTGCAGATTGACCACTCTTAGCTAGGGGTCACACGATCTCTGGTAAGCACGACATGTGGTTGGCTGGTGACATCTACCCTGTCTAGCTCTTTACTACTAATCACGGCATGTGGGACTTCTCTTTCTAGACGTACTTTCTTAAAAACCTTTGGGACTATATATAAATATATCAAGTTTTTGGAATCACAATTTATATATTACATGTTCATTGCATGTTTTGTTATTTTTGCGCTGCACTGTTTTATTTGTATTGTAAATTTAATGTTAAAAGCAAACAAAATCTTTTGAATGACAATCGAATGTGCTGAAATTTGCATGTGAATTTTCCTAAGAATTTTCCTGTTCAAAATTCTACTAGTGTATATCCAGCTTATGGGACGGGCCAGGGACAGTTAGGCTAGGAGAAAATGGCTAGATAATGCTGGCTGTACTCCAGAAAAGAAATGAGAAAACACAAAAAAGGGAGAATGGCACAGTAAAATATAAATAAAAACGCTGAATGGCTAAATTTCCAAAGTCTTTACAAGGAGTCCATGGTTATAAAATCAATAAAATCCATGAATGCAGGTACACCATGCTAGCGGCAGCTCCCGATAGAGCAAAGCAAATCTCTGCAAAAACAAAAAGGAACAAATGGGGGCACCAGCGTAGGTGCAGCAGATTAAAACAAAGATTTATTCATAAATTGTGAGTATAGCCTCATGTAGTCAAGGGTAATAGAAAGTAAACCGTACCATCATCCAAATTAATATGTACAAGGAAAAGAGAGTGGGACATAGGGGACAGTGGCTGATGTTGGCCCCATAATGTTCGCACCCTAAAATAGGCTGGACTATACCGGTACAGATAAACGATGATAGACAATATGTATAAAAGAAATTTATTACAAAAGAAAATACATGGTATATATAATAAAATGCAAAAACAGAGATTCAAGGTTCAACAAAGAATATCTGTAAATTACAAGGTATTGACTGGTCTGGGTCTCGACTAGTTTCGCGATATTATCGCTTCCTCAGGAGGACCAATCTATAAGACAAATAATATAATGCAATACAAGCAAAAAGATATACAGTACACTACGAAGTAGTGATCATAAAAAGCAGCATGTAGAAAAGGGAAAAAGTAAAACATAATAGCTAGTTCGGCTTACCCTATAATTGGGTGATCGTGTGCGGCACCGGGCCGCCCAAAAAACTCTCCCCCGCGGCGGACAAGGGGGATAATGTAGAGCCCCCTAAATGAAAAGCATAGCATGAGTAGGGGGCCACAAAGATAGCTGATGAAAGGATACGATGGATTTAGCCATACACAAATAGAAGGGACGGAAGGGGGGAGGGAAAGAGAGGGCTAAGGGAAAAGGGGAGAGGGAACGGGGGGGGGGGAGGGGGGAGAGGGGGGAATGGAAGGGGGGGGGGGAAGGGGAAGAAAAGGGGGGGGCGGGAAGGGGAGAGGGGAAGGGAGGGTAAGGGTAGTGAAGCAAGGAGAAGGAAAAGGGGGAGGGGGGACGGGAAACAAGAGGAAACACCGGGGAGGGGGTGGTGGAGGGAGAAGGAGAGAAGGGGGCAGGGTGAAGAGGAACAGGCCATACACAGGGAAGGGGAGGATAAGGGAAGGGAGGGAAAAAGGAAGTAGACAGGGGGGTTGCACTAGGCTAGTAAATAATTGAAGCGTGTAATGTAGCTCACCACAACGGTTGACCAGAGGGTAACAAAGGTGCTAGCCACGAGGAGACTTGCAATGGCGCGGGGGTCGGGTGGCCCATAATGAGCAGGGGAGCCAAACATTTCCAAACACTGGGGCATCGTGTAGGGTACAATGTGTGGAAGCCCACCACTAGGGGCAGATAACCACAGGGTTGCCTGGGAGTCTGTCAATAAAACAGTATCAAATGTAACATGAGATACAGGATAAAATCCATATGAAGGTATCTATAATAGATAGCATCGGGTAAAGGATAGTATCCGAGGTAAGAGAGCATACAACGTACCTATAGATGTACACCAGTGAGGTGTTGAAGGCCTCCTTTCCATCCCAGCCCCACGTCAGCAGTCTATCATGGAGAGAGCTCAGATGCTCACTCACAGGCCCGAGGGCCCATTAAGTGAGCTCCCCAACCCGGAGACGCCCACGACGCCGCCGGCCGGCAAGCGTCTGACGTCACCGGGTCAGTTTCTCCGCACTGCGCAGGTGCGCGACCCGCGCTACTGCGCAAGCGCGTTCAAGGCGAGCCCGTGGGTAAGGAACCCTGGGCTCGGCGAGAACAAGCAGGAGACGAACATAAGGGTGTCATCTCCTGCCAGGAGAAACACATGTCCGCCGCTAGGAAAGGCACAGGCAGCCATGGACCGCACACGGGACACCCAGGGATAGCCAAACAAAATAAACAAAACATTGGACATCATAACAAATATGGTAATAAATACATAACAGTATGTGTAGAAAAAATAAGAGTGGCAGTAATTGCCACCCAATCCATTAGGGTGTTGGTAAACACAAACGGGACTTGGTCCCCATAGATGGCTCTAAAAACAAAAAACAAAAGGGGGCAGCATTAGCTACTAAGAGACCTTGTTGAGGGATAAGAACATAAATGAAATGGGGCTTCCTGTTGGTGAGTGGTAGGGGTGAGCCATCTATGGGGACCAAGTCCCGTTTGTGTTTACCAACACCCTAATGGATTGGGTGGCAATTACTGCCACTCTTATTTTTTCTACACATACTGTTATGTATTTATTACCATATTTGTTATGATGTCCAATGTTTTGTTTATTTTGTTTGGCTATCCCTGGGTGTCCCGTGTGCGGTCCATGGCTGCCTGTGCCTTTCCTAGCGGCGGACATGTGTTTCTCCTGGCAGGAGATGACACCCTTATGTTCGTCTCCTGCTTGTTCTCGCCGAGCCCAGGGTTCCTTACCCACGGGCTCGCCTTGAACGCGCTTGCGCAGTAGCGCGGGTCGCGCACCTGCGCAGTGCGGAGAAACTGACCCGGTGACGTCAGACGCTTGCCGGCCGGCGGCGTCGTGGGCGTCTCCGGGTTGGGGAGCTCACTTAATGGGCCCTCGGGCCTGTGAGTGAGCATCTGAGCTCTCTCCATGATAGACTGCTGACGTGGGGCTGGGATGGAAAGGAGGCCTTCAACACCTCACTGGTGTACATCTATAGGTACGTTGTATGCTCTCTTACCTCGGATACTATCCTTTACCCGATGCTATCTATTATAGATACCTTCATATGGATTTTATCCTGTATCTCATGTTACATTTGATACTGTTTTATTGACAGACTCCCAGGCAACCCTGTGGTTATCTGCCCCTAGTGGTGGGCTTCCACACATTGTACCCTACACGATGCCCCAGTGTTTGGAAATGTTTGGCTCCCCTGCTCATTATGGGCCACCCGACCCCCGCGCCATTGCAAGTCTCCTCGTGGCTAGCACCTTTGTTACCCTCTGGTCAACCGTTGTGGTGAGCTACATTACACGCTTCAATTATTTACTAGCCTAGTGCAACCCCCCTGTCTACTTCCTTTTTCCCTCCCTTCCCTTATCCTCCCCTTCCCTGTGTATGGCCTGTTCCTCTTCACCCTGCCCCCTTCTCTCCTTCTCCCTCCACCACCCCCTCCCCGGTGTTTCCTCTTGTTTCCCGTCCCCCCTCCCTTCCCCCTCCCCCCCCTCCCCCTTTTCCTTCTCCTTGCTTCACTACCCTTACCCTCCCTTCCCCTCTCCCCTTCCCGCCCCCCCTTTTCTTCCCCTTCCCCCCCCCCCTTCCATTCCCCCCTCTCCCCCCTCCCCCCCCCCCCCCCCCCCGTTCCCTCTCCCCTTTTCCCTTAGCCCTCTCTTTCCCTCCCCCCTTCCGTCCCTTCTATTTGTGTATGGCTAAATCCATCGTATCCTTTCATCAGCTATCTTTGTGGCCCCCTACTCATGCTATGCTTTTCATTTAGGGGGCTCTACATTATCCCCCTTGTCCGCCGCGGGGGAGAGTTTTTTGGGCGGCCCGGTGCCGCACACGATCACCCAATTATAGGGTAAGCCGAACTAGCTATTATGTTTTACTTTTTCCCTTTTCTACATGCTGCTTTTTATGATCACTACTTCGTAGTGTACTGTATATCTTTTTGCTTGTATTGCATTATATTATTTGTCTTATAGATTGGTCCTCCTGAGGAAGCGATAATATCGCGAAACTAGTCGAGACCCAGACCAGTCAATACCTTGTAATTTACAGATATTCTTTGTTGAACCTTGAATCTCTGTTTTTGCATTTTATTATATATACCATGTATTTTCTTTTGTAATAAATTTCTTTTATACATATTGTCTATCATCGTTTATCTGTACCGGTATAGTCCAGCCTATTTTAGGGTGCGAACATTATGGGGCCAACATCAGCCACTGTCCCCTATGTCCCACTCTCTTTTCCTTGTAAAGATTTATTCATAAAAGTCAAATGGCTACTCACAAAGGTAGTATATAAATGGGCATATCTCAAAAGGTATTTTCTGGGCCAGATGTAGATGTGGAGATGTCTTGGTGTAAGTCACAGATGATATGCCATTCAGAGCCGGGTATTTCTGTACTGGACAGGGAGCTGTCAGCCACAACCAGCATGGAACGCATGGAGGGCCAGACCGGAGGCAACATCCAATGAGAGACCTCTGACAAGTCAGGAGACGCGTTTCCAAGCTTCTGCTTCTTCAAGCCCCAAAAACAGAGGGGGTCACCTGACTTAACTGAGGTCTGCCATTGAACGTCACCTCCTGTCTGGCCCTCCGTGCATTCAACGCTGGTTGTGGCTCATCTGGCTGACAGCTGCTGGTCCGGTACAGACATACCTGGCTCCGAGCAGCATATCATCTGCGACTTACACCAAGACATCTCCATCTGGCCCAGGAAATATTTTTTGAAATATGCCCATTTATATACTACAATTGTGAGTAGCCATTTTTGTTACTATTATTATTAGTGGCGGTTGGTGCTCCATTTTCTGCTGCGTGGGGGGCAACAAACAAGCTACCTGAAAATCCATGCGTCCAGCACCCTGCATGTAGATTAGGGGTCGGGCGCATGGATTAGGGGGGCGGCGCCCCTGAGTTCCTAATGGAGTGGCCGCCACTGATTATTATTATTATACAGGATTTATATAGCGCCAACAGTTTATGCAGTGCTTTAAGATATAAAAGGGAGACAATATAGTTACAATACAATAAAATACAAGAGGATTAAGAGGGCCCTGCTCAGAAGATCTTACAATCTAATAGGGTGGGGCAGGTGGTACAAAAGGTTGTAACTGTTTGGAATGAGCTGATGGAAGTGGTAAAAGATTAGTTGATAGTCTTCCCTGAAGAGATGAGTTTTCAGGGATTGCCTGAAGGCAGCTAGAGTAGGAGATAGCTGGACAGGTTGAAGAGTTCCAGAGGATGGGAGAGGCTCTGGAGAAATCTTGGAGATGAGCATGGGAGGAGGAGACAAGGGAGCTTGAGATTAGGATGTCTTGAGGGGAGCAAAGAGGAAGGTTTGTGTGATATTTGTGAATGGCTTTGTATGTTGTGGTTAGTATTTTAAATTTAATTTGCTGGGTGATCAGGAGCCAGTGTAGGGATTGGCATGGAGGGGTGGCAGACGCTGCGCGGTTGGTAAGGTAGATAAGTCTGGCAGCAGTATTCATGATAGACTAAAGAGGGGATAGCCTATGGAGAGGTAGGCCAATGAGAAGGGAGTTGCAATAGTCAAGGCAACTCCCTTCTCATTTTTATGAATAAATCTTTGTTTTAATCTGCTGCACCTAGGCTGGCACCCCCATTTGTTCCCTTCAGCCAAGAAATTAGGTAGCTGCTATCTGACCTGCTGTAGCTTCTAATGCACATCATAGGATTTTCCCATTGTGCAGTGAAATCAGATTAAGCAATTTCAGTAGAGGAGCCTGTTCAACTCTACAAGACTAAAGCTGGCCATGCACTGTTTGAAATTCAGCTGGTTCAGCAGGGATCAGCTGAATTTCAATCATCGTGTGGTCATCCCCGTTTGGCAGATGTCAAACGTTTGGCTGAAGGGACATATTGAAAGGTTTTCTTGATCAGCAGCTGCAGCCGGTGATCAGTGTATTCTGACAGTGGAGAGTTCTGTTGTCAGAATTCAGTGTCTAATGCCGCGTACACATGGCCGGACTTCCCGGCAGAAAAAGTCCGATGGGAGCTTTCGGTTGGTCATTCCGACCGTGTGTATGCCCCATCCGACTTTTTCTGTCGGCATTTCCGACGGACTCAGATATAGAACATGTTCTAAATCTTTCCTTCGGAAATGCCGACTGAGTTTAGCCCGTTGGCAAGTTCGGCCGTGTGTACGCGGCATTAGTGGGGGGGATTCCTTCATCCACCTTGTTTGTGCGGATGGGGGAATCTTTTTTTTTTTTTTTTCGTTAGGTAAACAGACTGAACTTATAGTGTGAGGCCAACTTAGGTAAGGTTGCAGTTTTGTAGCCTGTGTTCTTTGAACACGCTGCTCAGATACTGTAACATTGAAGGAAGAAACTGAAGGTGAGCCAATGAAAGTGAAGGTGGCTAGTACAACGTTTATTTATTTCTGTGAATTCAAATGAGTTTTCAGCCAGAATGATTTGGAAGATGGATGGGCACAGATTTATGAGGGTGTCACACTCTTGAATGCACATTAGATGTTGTAAGATTCAATTTTAGTTATTACATTCGAAACACCCTCCTATTAATACTGTGAATGTTCAATAGTGGTTTTGTGTAAAAGCAACTAGACCTTCTCAGCCTTTTTAAGAAACCATTGAAATTAACTCTGCGGTCTTAGGGAGATGCTACTAATAGCCACTTTTATATACAATGCAGAGTAAATTAGCGTAATGGTTATTGGGAAGAATGTTTCTTACATTTGTGGTCAGTTGGAAGAATCCCCCGCCCATAGATGGCTAAGAAGATCATTGGTGCCAGTGGTTAAGTATCCGAGAGGAAGAAATTGCTTATGGCTCAAGGAACCCCTAGCAACCTCTGGAGGAACCTTAGGGTTTTGCTGAACACTGGCTGAAAAAGGCTGAACTAAATTATAGACTAAAGCCTGCCATAGATGGTGTTAATTTTTTTCCTGCAACCACGGATTGCAGGAAAGAAAAATTGCTTGATTCCCCCATCAACACAGTCAGTGTTGATGGGGAATCTCTCCCGCAGAGCTATTGTGTTCTGCTGGTGGGGTGGGGTGGGGTAGAGAACTGTCCCAACCGGGTGAGCACACAGTGATTAAAGCTAGTGGCTATAGCCACTGGCAATAATCACATGAAAAATCTGACAGGCTGGTTTGTACCCAAGTTGATAGATCGATCAACTTGGGTACAATTAGCCTGCCCATACATGGTTCGAATCTCAGCTCGTCCCTGCTTGTTGGACTCAAATAACTGCAAATACCTGTCACTGTACTGTCAAAAAAATATCCTGGTGTATTAGTAGCTTTGTGATATGAGCCTTCTAGCCATCATTTTCAGGAGAAATCTAAATCTACCAATAAGAAACGTTGATATTTTGAACATTTTATTCTACTATTTACCTGCCTGCAGAGACGTAGGGAAGGCCATGCATAATGCAATTTACTTTCCTTCAACCACAGTTTGAAGGAAATAATGGAAATAAATTTGCTTAATTCCCCCATCAGCACAGTCAGTGTTGATGGGTGAATTCCTCGTGCAGCGCTATTGTGTTCTGCCAGTGGTTATCCCAGGGAGTCTTCCTTACCAGCAGAATGCAATAATCACTGCTGGCAGCTATAACCACGGTCAGTAACCGGATGAAAAAATCTAGAGTTGATCAATAGATCGAATACAGTATGACCAGTCTGCCCATAGACGGTAAATCCAGCTATGGCCGTCTTAAGCCAACAGAAGGGATCAATTCCAATAGGAAGCTTACGCAACTGAATTTCTGCTCCCACTTTTAAAGCAGAAGCAACACTCTTTCTTTTCAGTTTTTAAGTTTCATTAAATTTAATTAAGTGGGAAGAGATAGAACTTCTGTTAAAGTGATATTAAAGGTTCTTTATGAATACATCTTTGTTTTAATCTGCTGCACCTAGGCTGGCACCCCCATTTGTTCCCTTCAGCCAAGAAATGAGGTAGCCGCTATCTGACCTGCTGTAGCTTCTAATGCACATCATAGGATTTTCCCATTGTGCAGTGAAATCAGATTAAGCAATTTCAGTAGAGGAGCCTGTTCAACTCCTCAATACCCTTGCACAGAGTAGATAAGTATAACTTCTTTTTTTATTTTAGTGAAAAAAAATATGAGCCTTTTATATTTCCACTTTAACCACTTCCCTACCCGCCCATCATATCACGTCCGCAGATGGGATCTCCTATCCTGGGCGGGCGTCATATGACGTCCTCGGCTTCCCGGCGGTATAGGGGGAGCGCGTGCGTCGCCACGTCACTGAGGAGCCAATGCGCGCGCCCAGCGGCTGTGGAGTCTGCCGGGCATTTGTGATCGTTCGTTACAGAACAGAACCGTCGATCTGTGTGTGTAAACACACAGATCCACGTCCTGCCAGGGGAGAGGAGACAGATAGTGTGTTCCTAGTATATAGGAACACCGATTGGTCTCCTCCCCTAGTCAGTCCCCTCCCCCTACAGTTAGAATCACTCCCTAGGTAACACATTTAACCCCTTGATCGCCCCCTAGTGTTAACCCCTTCCCTGCCAGTGACATTTATACAGTAATCAGTGCATTTTTATAGCACTGATCACTGTATAAATGTGAATGGTCCCAAAATAGTATCAAAAGTGTTTGATGTGTCCGCCGCAATGTCACAGTCACGAAAATAAATAAATAAATAAATAAATAAAATTGCCGTAAATCTATCCCCTATTTTGAAGGTGTTATAACTTTTGCGCAAACCAATCAATATACACTTATTGCGATTTTTTTTTACCAAAAATATGTAGAATACATATAGGCCTAAACTGAGGAAAAATTTCGTTTTTTTTTTTTATAGCAAAAAGTAAAAAAATTGTGTTTTTTTTTTCAAACTTGTCACTCTTCTTTTGTTTATAGCTCAAAAAAAAATGCAGAGGTGATCAAATACCACCAAAAGAAATCTCTATTTGTGGGGAAAACTTCCTTACTTCCTATAAACTGGTTAATCCAAGATCCTTTTGGTCAGTTCAGGCAATGGAGCATTTGCAAAATATACACCATGTTATTGAATAAACCTTTACATCTCATTTACTTCCCTGAATTTATCGAGGAACACCCCTGACAGAGCAGTAATTATCCTTTATTGTTCCCAATATGTTGTTTGGTCAGTCTGCAGGTTTAATACCTCAGATCTCTCATCTAAAAGGACTGCAGTATTTTAACACGTGGGTGTTTTACAAACAGTAATAACCCGAGCCTAGCTAATGAATACAGAAATTGCAGGATATTGGTTGGCAAGAGCTAAATGTATATTATTTATAACACTTGTTTCCATCCAATAGCTCGGTGGTTTAATAAGCTGGCGAGTGAAGGCAAACATTCATTGAAGCCAGTAAATTTAAACTGAAATGTCACTGTCTCTGCTGCCTACATTATTCAAATTGCCGTCATTTTCACCTGAGCAACTTTTAACATTTATTTTCGGATGTTTTTGCTCCAGAAAGTAGAAGAGTCAAAGTACAAAGTGACATTTAGATGGAACATGGACCATTATTAAAATCTGATTGATGGACTGAGTTCTTCAAAAAGTAAAGTGAACAGACTCTAGTTAATGAACGGAGCTCCAAGAGCATGAAGTTAACTGAGGAAGCTGAAGGCCTCTTGAGCCCCTCGTGCACTCATTGCGGATCTTGGCACCCCAGATATTTTGGAACTACATTTTCCATGATGCTCAACTGAACTGCAGAGTGCATGACCATCATGGGAAATGTAGCTCCAAAACAGCTGAGGTGCCGAGGTTCATCATCACTGCCCTAGGGAAAGGAAGCCTTTACTGATGGATGGAAGAAAGCATGGACCAGCAAGTGGGTGTGGACATAGGTATCTAATATATATATATATATATATATATATATATATATATATATATATATATAACAGTAAAACCTTGGTTTGAAAGTAACTTAGTTTGAGAGCATTTTGCAAGACAAGCAAAATGTTTTCATAAATGTTGAATTGATATACAAGCGATGTCTTAGCGTAGCATCAAGTCACAACTGAGTATAAAAGAGAAGAGAGGCACCTTTAAGTGTGGCAATATAGTTACATTTAATAAAGGTACAACATTTAGCAATTCACATCCTCCCAACTCATCATCCTCTGCACCGCCATCAACGTAATCCCTTCCATGCTGCGCTCCACAAGCTCTTCAAACCTTACTTTCAGATCACTCTACTGCAGGGTAGTCTTCCCGGTCATGATTGCAGATTGACAGTGGTGAGAGCCGGTAGTCTATGTCAAGGGTAGGCAACCCCCGGCACTGGTGCCGCAAGCGGCACACGCTGCCTCTTTTGCCGGCACTCGACTTCCTCCCCATCAGCAGAGCAGCTCAGGGAAGTGTCAGTGAGACACTAATGCATTCCAATTTCAGAGTTCCCCAAGCCGCGCGTGCACTGAGGGGGAGGCACTGTGCCCCCACACATTGTAAAAGATGGGAAACATTGTTTGGTTCTCTAACTTTGCTGTAGCTGCAATCGTCAGCTTTTGTGATGGAGAAGAGATTGGGTGTAGTTCTACTGGGGGGGTCCCTGTTTCCAGAAGGAGGAGGACTGTCAGTGGCCACTGTTAAAGCCAATCACAGTCCTGCTAGCCCCGCCCACCATCTGGAGGAAGATGACTCGCTTGGTTGCCACTACCAATCTCAGAAAGTTATTTCACTGTGATTAAGAAAACCACAATCAGGTGGCAGTTTGTGGAATTACTGTTGAGCTTCTGGGAACTTTGTTGAAATTATTCCTGATCCTTTGCGTCACTTACCACTGAACCCCAGCACTCTGTGCCCCTTTAAGCCAAAGCCAGTATTCAGCACAATCAAAATCACACCCAACTTTTCCTGTGGTGCAGAGTGCTTCACTTTTTCTCAGCTGGGGGCTCAACTTATGATCCTGCACACAGACCCACTGCTTTCAGAAAATGCCCCTGACCTGAGCTCATCAATGCACATCCATTCCAAAAGCTTGTATGTGACATCACATACATCACATACATCACATACATCACATACATCACATACAAGCACATAGGCTGGATGCGAGAGGTGGATCAGCAGGATGAGTGTGTCAGGACAGGTAGATGTGTCTCATCTCTGCTTCCTTTCACCACTCTGCATATCACGCATATCATAGATGAGAAGGGGGTACAGCAGTGGAGCAGATGAGCAGGAGGGGTTCAGAGGTGAGAAAGATGAGCAGGAGGGTACAGCAGTGGGGCAGATGTGCAGGGAGGTACAGTGGTGGGAGGGATGAGAAGGGGATTCAGCAGTGGGAAAGAAGAGCAGAAGGGTACAGTGGGGGGACAGATGAGCAGGGAGGTACAGTGGTGGAAGAGATGAGATGGGGGTTCAGCAGTAGGACAGAAGAGCAGGGGGGTTCAGTGTTTGGCCTAGTGAGCAGGGGGGTTTAGTGTTGGACCAGATGAGAAGGGGGTTCAGTGGTGGGACAGAAAAGCAGGGGGGTAGAGCAGTGGGGCAGATGTGAAAGGAGGTGTATTGGTGGGACAGATGAGTAGGGAGTTAGTGGTGGGGCAGGAGAGCAGGGGGAACAAAGGTGGGACAGAAGAGCAGGGGGATACAGTAGTGAGACAGATGTGCAGGAGGTACATTGGTGGGGCAGATGAAAAAACGGGTTACAGTGGTGGGTCAGATGAGCAGATGGCTTCAGTGTTAGGACAGATGAGAAGGTGATTCAGTAGTGAGACAGAAGAGCATTGGGATACGGCGGTGGAGCAGATGTGCAGGGAGGTACAGTGGTGGGGCAGATGAGAAAAGGGGTACTTTAATGGGGCAGATGAGCAGGGGGGTTACAGTGGTGGGACAGAAGAGCAAGGGGGTACAGTGGTGGGGCAGATGTGCTGGAGGTATACTGATGGGAGGGATGAGAAGGGGGTTCAGTGGTAGGACAGAAAAGCAGGGGGGTACAGTGATGGGGCAGTTGAGCAGGCTGGGGGTTCAGTGTTGGGCCAGATGAGAAGAAGGTTACAGTGGTGGGAAAGATGACCCGGGGGGGGGGGGGGGGGTTAACTGTTGGGCCAGAAAAGAAAGGGAGGGATGAGAAGGGGGTTCAGCGGTGGGACAGAATAGCAGGGGGGTACAGTGATAGGGGCAGATGAGCAGGGGGATACAGTGGTGGGATAGATGAGCAGGGGGGGTACATTGGTGGGACAGATGAGCAGGGGGTTACAGCGGTGGGGCAGAGGAGCAGGGGGGTACAGAGGTGGGGCAGATGTGCAGATGGGTGCAGAGGAAAAAGAAGGTACATTGGTGGAACACATGAGCAGGGGGTTACAGTGGTGGGGCAGAAGAGCAGGGGGTACAGTGGTGGCACAGATGTGCATGAGGCACAGAGGTGGGGCAGATGAGAAAGAGGGTAACAGTGGTGAGGCAGATAAGCAGATGAGTGTTAGTACAGATGAAAAGATGTTTCAGCGGTGAGACAGAAGAGCATGGGGGTACGGCAGTGGAGCAGATGTGCAAGGAGGTACAGTGGTGGGGCAGATGAGAAAGGGGGAATATTGTTGGGACAGATGAGCAGGGGGTTACAGTGGTGGAACAGAAGAACAGGGTGGTACAGTGGTAGGACAGAAGAACAGGGTGGTAGAGTGGTGGGACAGAAGAGCAGGGTGGTACAGTGGTGGGACAGATGAGCAGGGGGTAACAGTGGTGGGGCAGATGTGCAGGGATTACAGTGGTGGGGCAGATGAGCAGGGGGTGCCTCTATATGGACAGCTTTACCCCAGATGCCTGCATACTTAGATGTGCCTCTTTTATTCATCAACCGTTTCTAAATGTTTTACCTTCATTAAATGTAACCATATTTCTACATTTAACCGCTTGCCGACCGCCTCACGCAGATATACTGCAGAAGGGCTCGTACAGGCAAAACCACTTACCTGTACGTTCCCCTCGATCGCCGCTGGGATACCCGCGGTCGCCTCATGGGGAGGAAGAACGGGGAGATGCTAATGTAAACAAGGATCTCCCTGTTCTGCCTAGTGACAGTGTCACTGATCTCTGCTCCCTGTCATCGGGCAGAGATCAGTCACATGTCACACACAGCCATGCCCCCCACAGTTAGAAACACACCCCTAGTGGTTTACCCCTTCACTGCCAGTGTCATTTACACAGGAATCAGTGCATTATGCATGTGCATGTATAGCACTGATTGCTGTATAAATGACAATGGTCCCAAAAAATGTGTCAAAAATGCCCGATGTGTCTGCCATAATGACGCAGTCACAATAAAAATCGCTGATCGCCACCATTTAAAAAAAAAAAAATTATTAATAAAAATGCCGTAAAACTATCCCCTATTTTATAAACGCTATAACTTTTGCGCAAACCGATCAATAATCACTTATTGCTTTTTTTACCAAAAATATGTAGAAGAATACGTATCGGCCTAAAGTGAGGAAAAAAATTGTTTTTTTATATATTTTTGGGGGGATATTTATTAAAGCAAAAAATAAAAAATAATGCGTTTTTTTCAAAATTGTCGCTCTTTTTTTGTTTATAGCGCAAAAAATAAAAAGCGCAGGGGTGATCAAATACCACCAAAAGAAACCTCTATTTGTGGGAAAAAAAGGACGTCAATCTTGTTTGGGAGCCACGTCACACGACCGCGCAATTGTCACTTAAAGCGATGCAGTGCCGAATCGCAAAAAGTGCTCTGGTCAGGAAGGGGGTAAATTCTGAAGTGGTTAAAGGTGCCTCTCTTCTCTTTTATACTCTGTAGCTCCTGCTGGATTTTGCTTCCAATATCCTTGTAGAGGCTGCCATTTGTGGATGGACATTTTATGGTTACACAATCTATCACATTGCTATAATCTTTTTATATGGACTATAAACTGAAATACCTATTAATAAATGGTTGTGGAACGAATCATCTGAGTTTCCATTATTTCTTATGGGGAAATTCGCTTTGATATACTGCGCTTTGGATAATCATGTTTCCAGAACAAATTAGGCTTGCAATCCAAGGTTTTACTGTATGTATGTATGTATATATATATATATATATATATATATATATATATATATATATATATATATATATATATATATATTTATATTAATGTAGCCCCAAGGTGATTGGCTACCTAGAGACAGTGTGCTCATGAGCAGCCTGAACTCTTTTAAAAGTTTAGGTTGAGGCACACACAGCTGACCTGTGGAACTTCAGTTTCAGAAGAGCTGTGCAACCAGTTTAACCCCTTGTGGACCACCCCATGCACATATTCGGCGTCAGGGCAACTGCTCTTTGCTGGATCACATACATGTACGTAATCCGGCATTTTCAGGTAGGGGGTATGGATAAGGGGCATTTTCAGGCAGGGAAAAGTCTCTTGAGCCCCTAGGGAAAGGAAGCCTTTACTGATGGATGGAAGGAAGCATGGACCAGTAAGTGGGCATGGACATAGGTATCTATATTAATGTAACCCCAAGGTGATTGGTTACCTACACACAGGATGCTCGTGAGCAACTGCTAAAAGTTTAGGTTGAGGCATACACAACTGACCTGAGGAACTTCAGCTGCCCCACCAGTTTAACCTCTTGCAGACTGCCCCCTGCACATATACGACGTTGAGGCGGCTGCTCTGTGCCGAAACATGTACGTGGATGTAGTACCCTGATGTTTAGGCAGGGTTACTATTAAATGTATTTGCCAAGCGATAGTTGCCTTGGACAATTGTTAAGAGGTCAATTTCGCCCTAATTCTGGAATTGCTGCACTTCTCTCTTCTGTCGCTAGATGGCTAGGTATCTGGTGACATTAGATAAGACAAGGGCATTTCAAGGACAGACTAGCAATGAATGGGGTGTCTCAGCCAATGGGCAGGGATTTTCTTGGGTCCCTTGGCCTGCTGGGATAACCTATTTATTTGGATGGAGTCAGGTGATCGGGGTTCTGTGCCACCTGGACGGCTGTCTGGGTGGACGTGTGTTGTATTGCCCCGGGCTGCTAGGCCAGAAACCTAAGGCCTATCCCGGGGACTGTCTGAAGGCCTATCCAGAAGCAGGAAAACAGCGTAGGGTTGGTGCTGCGGCTTGCAGTCCAACCAGAAGTGACGGTTCTGCTGGCCGGAGAACCTGTCGTGGTCGGAGGTAGAGGGGAAGCTGTCGCCACTAAGAGACAAAACACATTATTACCAGGGACCACAGTAGTCCAACCAGTTTGGCACATCACGGATCTGGTGGACAGATTACTGGGAGGTGCACGTTGGCACCAATGACAAAGTCAGAGGAAGATGGAGTGTCCTAAAATATGATTTTAGGGACTTAGGAGCTAAATTGAGGAAAAGGATCTCCAAGGTAATATTCTCAGAAATACTACCGGTACCTCGAGCCACACCAGAAAGGCAGAGGGAAATTGGGGAAGTAAACAAGTGGCTTAGGAGCTGGTATAGAAAGGAGGAGTTTGGGTTCCTGGAGAACTGGCCTGACTTCTCAGTCGGTTACCGGCTCTATAAAAAGGGACCTAAATGAGGAGTGTGCAGATCTGCTGGGAGTGAAGATGGCCGAAAAGTTAGATGGTCTTTTAAACTAGGCGACTGGGGGGGGGAGGGGGGGTCCAGAGTTAGAGACAGATGGCATGGAACATAATCCAGAGGGTAGTATTGAGGTCATTAGTGGTAGGTTGACTAAAGCACCTAAACCCGAGGTAAGTATAGTAACAAGTTCTATTTGCAACCCCAGAGCACCCAATAAGGAGATAGTATGCGACCGGTCTAAAATACGTGGCATGTTCACCAATGCCAGGGGTCTGCCGGACAAGATGGGAGAACTAGAGCTACTGTTGCACGAGGAGGATTTAGATTTTGTAGGAATTACAGAGACTTAGTTCGACAGCTCTCATGATTGGCTGGGAACCATTCAAGGGTATTTTCTATACCACAGGGATAGAGAGGGTAAAAAAGGGGGAGGGGTATGCCTGTATATCAAAAATAATATGCAAGTGAATGTGAGAGATGACATCACTAAGGGAGCAAGGGAAGAGGTGGAATCTTTATGGTTAGAGCTAAAAAGGTAGGAAATTAAGGGGGAAGTAATACTGGGAGCATGCTATAGGCCCCCTAACCAGAGGGAGGAGGCGGAGGCGGACCTCCTATCACAATTTGGATTAGTGGCAAGAACGGGAAGTGTCATTATAATGGGGGATTTTAACTATCCAGACTAGGGATGAGCCGAACACCCCCCGGTTCGGTTCGCACCAGAACCTGCGAACGGACCGAAAATTTGCACGAACGTTAGAACCCCATTGACGTCTATGGGACTCAAACGTTTGAAATCAAAAGTGCTCATTTTAAAGGCTAATTTGCATGGTATTGTCCTAAAAAGGATTTGGGGACCCGGGTCCTACCCCAGGGGACATGTATCAATGCAAAAAAAACTTTTAAAAACGGCCGTTTTTTCGGGAGCAGTGATTTTAATGATGGTTAAAGTAAAAAAAAAAAAAAGTGAAATATTCCTTTAAATATCGTACCTGGGGGGTGTCTATAGTATGCCTGTAAAGTGACGCGTGTTTCCCGTGTTTAGAACAGTCCCTGCACCAAATGTCATTTTTAAAGGAAAAAAATCTCATTTAAAACTGCTTGCGGGTTTAATGTAATGTCGGGTCCTGGCAATATGGATGAAAATCAGTGAGACAAACGGCATGGGTACCCCCCAGTCCATTACCAGGCCCTTTGGGTCTTGTATGGATATTAAGGGGAACCCTGCACCCAAATTAAAATAAGGAAAGGCGTGGGGCCACAAGGCTCTATATACTCTGAACAGCAGTATACAGGCGGTGCAAACAAGACAGGGACTGTAGGTTTGTTGTTAAGTAGAATCTGTTTGTCATTTTGAACGGATACATTTTTAACGTGTTTAGCTCCAGCCAAAAAATCTTTTTTAAGCTTTTTGGAAAACATAGGGAAGGGTTATCACCCCTGTGACATTTGTTTTGCTGTCTTTCCTCCTCTTTAGAAGATTTCACCTCACTTTTTGTCCCAATGACAAATGTTTTTTGAAAATTTGGGTTTTTTTGTGGAACAAGGATTGGAAAGCATCAGTGGAAAGGAGAAATGTTTTTCCCATATTAACTCTTACAGGAGAGAATTTCCCTTCCTAGGGGTAGATTTCATCTCACTTCCTGTTGTCTCCTTCCGTTTGCAAGTAGGAGTCGTTTGTAAGTTAGATGTTTGAAAGTAGGGGCCTGCCCTATATACTCAGCAGAAATTTGGCCCTTAGGTGTTGTTGTGGCCACAACAACGTAAGCCCTCACAGGGCCCTGCTGTGAAATATTAGATCAAGAATTGTAATTACATGCCCCTGTTGAACAGGGGCAGAAAAACTGGGCCTTTGGTGGTGGTGGTGGTGATGCTGGTGCCACAACACTGTAAGTCCTCACTCGCTCTTGGTGGGTGCAGAAATGGGCCCTGCTGTGAAATATTAGATCAAGAATTGTAATTACATGCCCCTGTTGAACAGGGGCAGAAAAATTGGGCCTTTGGTGGTGGTGGTGGTGGTGGTGCTGGTGCCACAACACTGCAACCCCTCACAGACACTCTAGTTGGAACGCAGGAACGAGCCCTGCTGCAAAGTATTGCATCAAAAATTGTAATCACACGCCCCTGTTAAACAGGGGCTGAAAAATTGTGCCTTAGGCATTGGTGGTGGCGCCCAGAACCAAAAATGTTCTTTCAAGCTATCAGCGTGATGATTGAGGAGGAAGAGGATAATTACTCAGGGATAGTCACTCAGCATCAGCATAGGCAGTCTTTGAAGGGATCTGAGATTTAAAAAAAAATTATTCGGTTACATCAGCATCAGGTGCTTGGTAGCTGGTGGTGATCCAAGACTGATTCATTTTTATGAAGGTCAGTCGATCGACCGAGTCGGTGGACAGACGCACCCTGTGATCGGTTACAAAGCCTCCAGCAGCACTGAATGTGCATTCCGAAAGAATGCTGGATGCAGGACAGGCCAGTAGCTCAATTGCATACTGTGCAAGCTCTGGCCAGTGATCCATCCTCAAGACCCAGTAACCCAGAGGATTTTTGGTGGGAAAGGTGTCCAAGTCTGATCTTGCCCCTAGGTATTCCTGCACCATGTAAAACAGACGCTGGCGATGGTTGCTGGAACCGATCATACCTTGGGGCTGCGGACCAAAAAATTGTCTGAACGCATCGGTCAGACGGCCACCTTCTCCACCGCTCCTTCTTTGACTGACCGAAGCCTCAGCAACACGTTGTCCAGAAACAGGAGTTTGTAACCTCCCAGTCTCTGGGAACGCGTTGCACAGACCTTTCTGCAAGGCCTCCCGAAGATGTTTCATCCTCTGCTCCCTCTGCGATGGCAAGATAAGGTCCGCAACCTTACCCTTGTAACGTGGATCAAGGAGGGTTGCCAGCCAGTATTGGTCCTTCTCCTTGATACCACGAATACGAGGATCCTTACGCAGGCTTTGCAGGATCAGGGAGGCCATGCAGCGTAGGTTTGCTGAGGCATTCGGTCCGGAGTCCTCTGGGTCACTAAGGATGACATGGTCCGCAGCCACCTCCTTCCAGCCACGTACAAGTCCATGTGTTTCTTGGGACTGATCCCTTAAAGACTGCTGCTGATGCTGAGTGCCAGGCTCCACCTCCATACTGACACAATCTTCCTCCTCCTCCTCCTCCTCTTCCTGTGTGATTGGCGGGCATGCAGAAACACTGTCTGGATAAAGGGGGCCTTGAGAGCTAAGGAAGTCCTCCTCTTCCTGCCTCTGTTCTGCCTCAAGTGCCCTGTCCATTATTCCATGCAGCGTGTGCTCCAACAGGTGGACAAGGGGGACAGTGTCACTGATGCATGCACTGTCACTGCTCACCATCCTCGTGGCCTCCTCAAATGGTGACAGGACAGTGCATGCATCCCTGATCATGGCCCACTGGCGTGGGGAAAAAAAACTAAGCTCCGCTGACCCTGTCCTGGTGCCATAGTCGCACAGGTACTCATTGATGGCCCTCTGCTGCGTGTGCAGCCGCTGCAGCATGGCCAACGTTGAGTTCCACCTGGTGGGCATGTCACAGATTAGGCGGTTCTTGGGCAAGTTAAACTCCTTTTGGAGGTCCGTCAGCCGAGCACTGGCATTATATGACTGGCGGAAATGCACACAGACTTTCCTGGCCTGCCTCAGGACATCCTGTAAGCCCGGGTACCTGCCCAAGAACCGCTGCACCACCAAGTTAAGGACGTGAGCCAAACAGGGCACATGGGTCATTTGTCCCTGTCGGAGGGCAGAGAGGAGGTTGGTGCCATTGTCACAAACCACCATTCCTGCCTTAAGTTGGCGTGGCGTCAACCACCTCTGAACCTGCCCCTGCAGAGCTGACAGAACCTCTGCCCCAGTGTGGCTCCTGTCCCCCAAGCACACCAGCTCAAGCACCGCATGGCATCTTTTGGCCTGCGTACTTGCGTAGCCCCTTGAATGGCTACGGAGCACCGCTGGTTCCGAGGACAAAGCACAGGAAGAGGCCATGGAGGAAGAAGAAGAGGAGGGGGTGGAGGAGAGAGGTGTGTCACAATCATTAGCATTTTGGAGGCGTGGTGGCGGAACAACCTCCAACACTACTGCACCTTGTCCTTCATCCTTCCCAGCTGCCAGCAGAGTCAACCAATGCGCCGTGAAACTTAAGTAACGTCCCTGTCCATGCCTGCTGGACCATGAGTCAGCGGTAATATGCACCTTACCGCTGACCGCCCTGTCCAGCGAGGCATGGACATTGCCTTCCACATGCCGGTAGAGAGCCGGAATCGCCTTCCGTGAGAAAAAGTGGCGTTTAGGTACCTGCCACTGAGGAACCGCACATTCCACAAACTCACGGAAGGGGGCAGAGTCTACCAACTGAAAAGGCAGCAGTTGAAGTGCTAGCAATTTTGCCAAGCTAGCATTCAACCGCTGCGCATGTGGATGGCTGGGAGCAAACTTCTTTCGGCGGTGCAGCAGCTGGGGCAGGGAAATTTGCCTGGTACAATCTGACGTCGGTGTACCAAAAGCAGATTGCCCACAAGTACTTGGCTGTGACACACCTAATTCTACACCTTCATTTCTCTCAGTGCAGGTCTCAGAGAGGACTGAAGGTATAGTGGGGTTGGAGACCTCAGCTGATGAGAAGCAAGGAGAGGTCCTCTTTGTTCTTTGGTGTGGGTCTTTTAGATACGCTTGCCAACGAACTGCATGGCAGGTCAACATATGTCTGGTCAAGCATGTGGTACCCAAGCGGGAGATGTTTTGGCCACGCGAGATACGCTTGAGACATATGTTGCAAATAGCAGCGGTGCGATCTGATGCACTCGTCTCAAAAAAGGCCCACACCAAAGAACTTTTTGAATAACGCGCAGAGACTGCAGCGCCCTGCACATGTGGAGCTTTGGGGTGTGATGCAGTCAATGTGCTGCCCTTAGGTTGGCCCCTGGAGGGCATCCTGCCTCGTTGTTGATGTGCCGCCTCCTCCTCCTCTCTCCTATCAGGCACCCACGTTGAGTCAGTGACCTCATCATCCCCTCCCTCCTCATCACTGGAGCAAACCTGGCAGTATGCTGCAGCAGGGGGAGCATGACTGCCAGATTGCTGTCCTTCATGGGCACCCCCTCTGTCTGCGCTCATGTTACTGCCTTCATTGAGCTCAGTATCATCATCAGAGCCTTCCAAACGCTGGGCATCCTCCTGGAGCATGTGCCCAACACTGTGGTCAAACAGTTCGAGGGACTCCTCAGGAGGACATGGTGGGGCTAGGGAAGGAGTCACTGATGACATTGAGCCGAGGGAAGAGGCCGCTGCTTTGCCAGACAAAGTACCCTGGGCATGGGTGAGAGAGGATGAGGAGGATGAGGACGGCTTGGTCATCCACTCGACCAAGTCTTCCACATGTTGTGGCTCAACACGGCCAGCTGCCAAAAAAAAGCCCAAGCGTGTCCCACGGCCACATGCTGATGAGGATGCACCGTCTCCATGACCAGCACTAGACACAGAGCCTGCTTGCCCTCTCTTATTGGCTTGTGACTGTCTGCCTCTCCTTCTTGGCCTTCCAGACATACTAATGGCCTGTAGCTGCACTAAGCTGGGATATGTATATATATATATATATATATATATGTACTGATACTGCAGCTAGCAAAATCAACTGCCTGCCTGTAGTATGAGAACACCACCAACCTTCTACAGGTAGCTTTAGCTGAACACTGTGAGGTGGACGCACCCCACTAACTTGTAGGTTTAGCTGAACACTGTGAGCAGGACGCACCCCACTAACTTGTAGGTTTAGCTGAACACTGTGAGGTGGACGCACCACACTAACTTGTAGGTTTAGCTGAACACTGTGAGGTGGACGCACCCCACTAACTTGTAGGTTTAGCTGAACACTGTGAGCAGGACGCACTGCACTAACTGTAAATAGTCTAGCTGCCTGACTGTGGTACTAATAGGATCAAAAGAACACCATTAATTTTCTTCAGGTAGCTGTATATACTGTAACAAGACAAGCCTGCCTGTCAGTAAGAAGATAACAGGAATGGATCTAGCTGAACACTGTGAGCAGGACGCACTGCACTAACTTGTAGGTTTAGCTGAACACTGTGAGGTGGACGCACCACACTAACTTGTAGGTTTAGCTGAACACTGTGAGCAGGACGCACCCCACTAACTTGTAGGTTTAGCTGAACACTGTGAGCAGGACGCACTGCACTAACTGTAAATAGTCTAGCTGCCTGACTGTGGTACTAATAGGATCAAAAGAACACCAGTAATTTTCTTCAGGTAGCTGTATATACTGTAACAAGACAAGCCTGCCTGTCAGTAGGAAGATAACAGGAACGGATCTAGCTGAACACTGTGAGCAGGACGCACTGCACTAACTTGTAGGTTTAGCTGAACACTGTGAGGTGGACGCACCACACTAACTTGTAGGTTTAGCTGAACACTGTGAGCAGGACGCACCCCACTAACTTGTAGGTTTAGCTGAACACTGTGAGCAGGACGCACTGCACTAACTGTAAATAGTCTAGCTGCCTGACTGTGGTACTAATAGGATCAAAAGAACACCAGTAATTTTCTTCAGGTAGCTGTATATACTGTAACAAGACAAGCCTGCCTGTCAGTAAGAAGATAACAGGAACGGATCTAGCTGAACACTGTGAGCAGGACGCACTGCACTAACTTGTAGGTTTAGCTGAACACTGTGAGGTGGACGCACCACACTAACTTGTAGGTTTAGCTGAACACTGTGAGCGGGACGCACCCCACTAACTTGTAGGTTTAGCTGAACACTGTGAGCAGGACGCACTGCACTAACTGTAAATAGTCTAGCTGCCTGACTGTGGTACTAATAGGATCAAAAGAACACCAGTAATTTTCTTCAGGTGGCTGTATATACTGTAACAAGACAAGCCTGCCTGTCAGTAGGAAGATAACAGGAACGGATCTAGCTGAACACTGTGAGCAGGACGCACTGCACTAACTTGTAGGTTTAGCTGAACACTGTGAGGTGGACGCACCACACTAACTTGTAGGTTTAGCTGAACACTGTGAGCAGGACGCACCCCACTAACTTGTAGGTTTAGCTGAACACTGTGAGCAGGACGCACTGCACTAACTGTAAATAGTCTAGCTGCCTGACTGTGGTACTAATAGGATCAAAAGAACACCAGTAATTTTCTTCAGGTAGCTGTATATACTGTAACAAGACAAGCCTGCCTGTCAGTAAGAAGATAACAGGAACGGATCTAGCTGAACACTGTGAGGTGGACGCACCACACTAACTTGTAGGTTTAGCTGAACACTGTGAGCAGGACGCACTGCACTAACTGTAAATAGTCTAGCTGCCTGACTGTGGTACTAATAGGATCAAAAGAACACCAGTAATTTTCTTCAGGTAGCTGTATATACTGTAACAAGACAAGCCTGCCTGTCAGTAAGAAGATAACAGGAACGGATCTAGCTGAACACTGTGAGCAGGACGCACTGCACTAACTGTAAATAGTCTAGCTGCCTGACTGTGGTACTAGTAGGATCAAAGGAACACCAGTAATTTTCTTCAGGTAGCTGTAAATACTGTAACAAGACAAGCCTGCCTGTCAGTAGGAAGATAACAAGAACGGATCTAGCTAAACTGAATACAGTGTATATATATATATGCAACACCTGGGATGCATATATATACACAATACACTGTAAGTGCAGCTAACTGACTTACTGTTCTGCCTAATCTATCTAACTCAAATCAAATGTCACTGTCTGTCTCTCTCTCTCAATGAACGCCGGAACACACACTACACAGGGCCGCCGTGCAGGCGGCCTTATATAGTGTGGGGCGTGTACTAAATCCCCTGAGCCATAATTGGCCAAAGCCTTCTTGGCTTTGGCCAATTATGGCTCTCTGTTCAGGCGGCGCTGTGATTGACCAAGCATGCGGGTCATAGTGCATGCTTGGCCAATCATCAGCCAGCAATGCACTGCGATGCCGCAGTGAATTATGGGCCGTGACGCGCCACACGAATTTGGCGCGAACGGCCCATATCGTTAGCAATTCATCGAACGATCGAACAGCCGATGTTCGAGTCGAACATGGGTTCGACTCGAACACGAAGCTCATCCCTAATCCAGACATAGACTTGGTGGAAGGAACTCCGCATTCTTCTAAGGCTCGCCAGTTCCTAAATGTCTTGCAGGACAATTTCATGGGTCAGATGGTAAATGCACCAACTAGAAACAAAGTGTTACTAGACCTACTGATTACCAACAATACAGACCTGATCACAGATGTGGAAATATGGGGCAATTTAGGAAACAGCGATCACAGGTCAATTTGTTTTAGTATAAGGCTATGTTTCCACTATTGCGTCCCCAAAGTCGCGTGATTTTGCCGCGATTTTTTACTGCGATTTTACCGCGACTTTTTACCGCGATTTGAAGCAATGCCTGTGTCTATGGACCTCAAGTCGCATCAAAGTGGGACCAAAGTAGTGCAGGGACTACTTTGAAGTCGATGCGACTTGAAGTCGCACAGACATGAAAGGTACTCATTGGAAATCATGGGGTACTTTTTGTCATGCAACTTTTCAGTCCCAAGTCGCATGAAAAGTCGCACTAGTGGAAACATAGCCTAAATCACACAAATAGGAAACATAAGGGGAATACAAAGACACTGAATTTCAAAGGAGCCAACTTCCCTAAACTATGATCCTTGCTAGGGGATAATAATTGGGATAAAATCCTAGGAACAAAGAACAAGGAGGAAAAATGGGCATGCTTTAAGAGCATATTAAATTAGCCTAACATTAATTGTATGCAAGCTCTTGGAGGGGATGGTAAGGGACTATATACAAGATTTTAGTAATGACAACGGTATCATTAGAAGTAATCAGCATGGATTCATGAAGAATCGTTCTTGCCAAACCAATCTATTAATCTTCTATGAGGAGGTGAGCTGCCATCTAGATAAAGGAAGGCCTGTAGATGTGGTGTATCTGAATTTTGCAAAAGCATTTGATACAGTTCCCAACAAACGTTTACTGTACAAAGTAAGGTCCATTAGTGTGGACCATAGGGTGAGTACATGGATTGAAAACTGGCTACAGGGGCGAGTTCAGAGGGTAGTGATAAATTGGGAGTACTCAGAATGGTGCAGGGTGGAAAGTGGGGTCCCCCAGGGTTCTGTCCTGGGACCAATCCTATTTAACTGGTTGTGGACCAGCCGCCGCAGTTTTACTGCAACAGGTTGGCCCAGCTGCGTGAAATCACGTTAATGTAGGTGATCTTGCAAAATCTGGGTAGCAGGCACGCGCGCGCCACCCGCCGCAAGCTCCGTGAGTCCGACTGCGGGTCCCACGGACTCGATGTCCGTGGGGATACCCGCGATCATCTCACGGAGAGGAAGAACGGGGAAATGCTGATGTAAACAAGCATTTCCCTGTTCTGCCTAGTGACAGGACACTGATCACAGCTCCCTGTAATCGGAATCAGTGTCCTGTCACACATAGCCCCTCCCCCCACAGTTAGAATCACTCCCTAGGACACACTTAACCCCTGCAGCGCCCCCTCCTGGTTAATCCCTTCACTGCCAGTCACATTTACACAGTAATCAGTGCATTTTTAATTGTACTGATCGCTGTATAAATGTGAATGGTCCGAAAATAGCGCCAAAAGTGTCCGATGTGTCCGCCATAATGTCGCAGTCATGATAAAAATCGCTGATCACCGCCATTACTATTAAAAAAAAAAAAAATTATTAATAAAAATGCCATAAATCTATCCCCTATTTTGTAGACGCTATAACTTTTGCGCAAACCAATCAATAAACGCTTATTGCGTTTTTTTTTTATCAAAAATATGTAGAAGAATACATATTGGCCTAAACTGAGGAAAAAAAATGTTTTTTTATATATTTTTGGGGGATATTTATTATAGCAAAAAGTAAATTTTTGTTCAAAATTGACGCTTTTTTTGTTTATGTCGCAAAAAATAAAAACCGCAGAGGCGATCAAATACCACCAAAGAAAAGCTCTATTTGTGGGAAAAAAAGGACGTCAATTTTGTTTGGGTACAACGTCGCACGACCACTCAATTGTCAGTTAAAGCGACGCAGTGCCGAATCGCAAAAAACGCTCTGGTCAGGAAGGGGGTAACTTCTTCCGGGGCTGAAGCGGTTAATTTATTCATAAACGATCTGGAGGATGGGATAAACAGTTCAATCTCTGTATTTGTAGACGATACCAAGCTAAGCAGGGCAATAACTTCTCCGCAGGATGTAGAAAGCTTGCAAGAAGATCTGAACAAATGAATGGGGTGGGCAACTACATGGCAAATGAGATTTATTGTAGAAAAATTTAAAATAATGCATATGGGTGGCAAAAATATGAATGCAATCTATACACTGGGGGGGAGAACCTCTGGGGGAATCCAGAATGGAAATGGACCTGGGGGTCCAAGCTGCTGCAAGCAAAGCAAACTGAATATTGGCATACATTAAAAAGAAGATTAACTCCAGAGATAAAACGATAATTCTCCCAATCTACAGGACTCTGGTCCGGCCGTACCTGGAGTATGCTGTCCAGTTCTAGGCACCAGTCCTCAGGAAGGATGTGCTGGAACTGGAGAGAGTCCAGAGAAGGGCAAAAAAACTAATAAAGGGTCTGGAGGATATTCGTTATGAAGAAAGGTTACAAGCACTGAACTTGTTTTCTCTGGAGAGGAGACACTTGAGAGGGGATATGATTTTAATGTACAAATATGGTACTGGTGACCCCACAATAGGGATAAAGCTTTTCCCCCAAAGGGAATTTAATAAGACACGCGGCCATTCACTAAAATTAGAAGAAAAGAGGTTTATCCTTAAACTGTGTAGAGTATTCTTTACTGTAAGAACGGTTAGGATGTGGAATTCCCTTCCACAGGTGGTGGTCTCAGCGGGGAGCATCGATAATTTCAAAAAACTATTAGATAAGCACCTGAATGACCACAACATACAGGGATATACAATGAAATACTGACATAAAATCAAACACATAGGTTGGACTTGATGGACTTGTGTCTTTTCCAACCTCACCTACTATGTAACTATGTAACTATGTAATGGTTCCGCCGGCCGGGGAACTAGTTGTAGTCGGAGGTAGAGGGGAAGCTGTCGCCGCTAAGGGATCATCCACGTTGCTACCGGAGATCACTGTGAGTAAGCTGAGGCCAGTACCAGAGCAGACTTCTCGCCAGCCGGGGACGGTGAAGAAGTGGGAGAACTTCAGCAAGTGCCAAGTCAGGGACCCAGCGGGACAGCAGAGGTGACGCTTGTGGAGTGTCAAGCCAGGGACCTAACGTGTCAGCAGAAGATACTGAGTGCTACAGTGAAAGAGCTCAGGGGATCCAGTGGCTATTGGATCTGAAGTCTAGTGAGAGAGACTGGGGGCTCATTGAGTGAAGACCCCCAGTGAGTGAGTGTGGGGTAAAGAGAACTGTTCGTGTTGCAGATAGTTGAATACCTTTACTGTTAGTAACAGCTACAAGATTGTTGCCATAGGAGACAGAGGTCCTACCTATACAGACATGGTGTCTGACTGGAGGCCTTCACCTGCATAGCTGTCTACCTATAGAAGTCGCAGAGTCTGCTAATTATCTTTGCATCTACGTAAGGGTGTCCTGGCCCTAACCCTCTCTCCTACAGTTCTGTTTAAGAGACAATAAATCTCTTTGTATTCAAAAAATGTCTGGTGCCCACCATTTCATCTTGCATTACACCCACCATGCCTTGTAATCCACTCTACACCGAAGGATGTCAGCTCTCCCCGACTCTGGAGGTCACCATTAGGCCTCAGGACTTTGCTACATGTACATAATCCAGCATTTTCTAATAGAGGGCGTGTGCCTGCTGCTCCATCTGTGCTGTGATTCAGTACAGTGTTCTGCCGAGAAAGTTCCCCTCGGCGGATAAGGACCCCCTGTACTGCGCAGGCACAGCGCTTGCGCAGTACGAGCCGCCGAAAATAGCCGAAGCTGAATAGCTGTAAGTCAGCTGTACACGACGCCTGTAACAGGGCCCCTCGTGTGCTCGCTACGCTCGCCACGATTCGGGCATGGTCTTGCTTCGCTTGGCACTTTTTTATTCTACCTCTATGTCCACTTGGATGGTGGGGCTTCAACCTGGACTCAGGGCGCAGGCGCCGTGTACAGCTGACTCAAGGTTTGCAGCTTCGGCTATTTTCGTGGGGTCTGTAGTCGTTCGTACTGCGCAAGCGCTGCGCCTGCGCAGTACAGGGGGGGTCCTTATCCGCCGGGGGAATTTTCTCGGCAAGACAACAGCACAAGTTGGCTAGCAGGCCCTGGCCAATGATTTATGGCTGGCACCTGCTGATTGGCTTAGTGAATCACAGCACAGAGTGCTGTGTTTACTAACAACACAGGGCTCTGTACATGGAGCAGAGATGTGGCTGTCTTTTTCTCCTTCTAAAGCAGGGAGAAAAATCAGCTACATCTATTGGTAAAAGCAGCACATATTGCACATATTACACTTGTTAGGCACACAGTTAACCCCTTTCATTGCTCCTAGATGTTAACCCCTTCCCAGCCAGTGTCGTTAATACAGTGACAGTGTATAGTATTAGCACTGATCACTGCATTAGTGTCACCAGCGATGCGCCGCACTATCCAGTATATATGCCATCATTTGTAGATGCTATAACTTTCATGCAAACCAAACAATATAGTATTATTGAGATTTTTTTTTACCAAGGACACGTAGCAGATTATATTTTGGCCTAAATTTATGAAGAAATGTGATTTTTTTTTTATTATTGTTTTTTAGCAGAAAGTAAAAAATATTGTGGTTTTTTTTTTCCCGTTTATATAATAAAACATAAAAAGCTGATCAAATACCACCAAAAGAAGGCTCTATTTGTGTGAAAAAAATTATATAAATCTTTATTTGGGTACAGTGTTGCATGACCACGCAATTGCCCGTTAAAGTAGCGCAGTGCCAAATAGCAAAATAACGGCCTGATCATGAAGGGGGCAAATTCTTCCAGAGCTGAAGTGGTTAATGTTGCCTGAATGGTCTATGCCCTTGAGTGAAAGTTGGGTCAGTCTGATGCCTGTTCGGCACTACCTGTCCAGCAGTAAATGTTAATTTACTATTCATGTGTGCTCGCAGTATAACTAAGACTGGCACTTTTTAAGTTGGAATTTAATAAACTTTGGCCTCACCCTTTCCAACCTAAAGTGGTCGTAAAGGCAGAAGGTTTTTAATCTTAATGCATTCTATGCATTAAGATTAAAAACCTTCAGTGTGTAGCAGCCTCCCCAGCACCCCCTAATACTTACCTGAGGTCCCTCTCTGTCTAGCGATGTCCACGATTCCCTCGGCCGTCTGTGGCTCTCAATCCTGATTGGCTGAGACACATCAGTGGCACCATTGGCTCCCGCGGCTGTCAATCAAAGTCAGTTAGCCAATCAGGGGAGAGAGAAGGTGGGGACGAATGGCAGCTCCATCTGAATGGACACACGGAACTGTACCTCGGCTCGGATGCCCCCATAGCAAGCTGCTTGCAGTGGGAGCACTCAACAGGAGGGAGGGGCCAGGAGCAGCAAAGAGGGACCCGAGAAGAGGAGGATCCAGGCTGTCCTGTCCAAAACCAACTGCAGAGAGGAGGTAAGTATTACATGTTTGTTATGTAAAAAAAAAAAAAAAAAAAAAAAGAAACTTTACAATCACTTTAATCTGCCTATGTGTCCTCTATAGGAAAAGTTTCGGTAAAGGTGATTGTTGGCTGCTTTCAATTCTGTCTACTCCAGTTTTGATACATTTTCCCGGAATGTTTTTAGGATTAAAGAAATTACAATAGGAAGTCTTCTTTCACGTGGTCAATAGTCCTTGATAAGTGATCCACAATGGATCCTTTTTTAGATCTCAGTTTAGAGATGGTTTACAGATAATGCTGCCTGCTAACAGCCTGTATTTTGATCTCAAAGAGGAGTTTACACTGCCAGAGGTGTCATATGTGATACTAACCATCATCAGCCTAATTTTCTTTGATGCATTTGGGACCTTATAGACACACATAGATGCTATGCACGTTGAATGGTTATAAAGAGATGAGTTGCAGCTAGGGGTGCAACGGATCATCACCGATCCGTGATCCGAACAGTTCAACCTGTTCGGATCGACACACATGCGCTCCGCGGCCTTAGGAAAGGCCGCGGCTTCGGCCTATCTTGGTACACCCGGCAGCCGTTTATCACGTGATCGCTCCGTCAAATGACGGAGCGATCACTTGTAAACAAACTGGCGTCATGTGATGACGCCGGTTCCTCTCTCCCCTCTGTGTACTGATCTGTGCTGTGGGCTGGATCTGTAGTGCCCACAGCGCTGCTCTGTGAAATTGCAGTCACATCCAAGGATCCATCCATCCATGCTCAGCCATCCCTCCATACTCTGCCATACCCTGCCATACCCTGACATACTCTGACATACTCTGACATACCATGCCAATACTCTGCCAATACTCTGCCATACCCTGCCAATACTCTGCCAATACTCTGCCAATACTCTGCCATACCCTGCCAATACCCTGCCATACCCTGCCATACCCTGCCAATACCCTGCCAATACTCTGCCAATACTCTGCTATACCCTGCCATACCCTGCCAATACCCTGCCAATACCCTGCCAATACTCTGCCATACCCTGCCAATACTCTGCCATACCCTGCCAATACAAGGGGTGCAACGGATAGTCACTGATCCGTGATCCAAACGGTTCAACCTGTTCGGATCGGCACACATGCGCTCCGTTGCCTCGGCCTTAGGAAAGGCCGCGGCTTTGGCCTAGCTCCGGAGCGGCAGCCATCTTGGTACACCCGGCAGCCGTTTATCACGTGATCGCTCCGTCAAATGACGGAGCGATCACTTGTAAACAAACTGGCGTCATGTGATGACGCCGGTTCCTCTCTCCCCTCTGTGTACTGATCTGTGCTGTGGGCTGGATCTGTAGTGCCCACAGCGCTGCTCTGTGAAATTGCAGTCACATCCAAGGATCCATCCATCCATGCTCAGCCATCCCTCCATACTCTGCCATACCCTGCCATACCCTGACATACTCTGACATACTCTGACATACCATGCCAATACTCTGCCAATACTCTGCCATACCCTGCCAATACTCTGCCAATACTCTGCCAATACTCTGCCATACCCTGCCAATACCCTGCCATACCCTGCCATACCCTGCCAATACCCTGCCAATACTCTGCCAATACTCTGCCATACCCTGCCAATACTCTGCCATACCCTGCCAATACTCTGCCATACCCTGCCAATACTCTGCCATACCCTGCCAATACTAGGGGTGCAACGGATAGTCACTGATCCGTGATCCAAACGGTTCAACCTGTTCGGATCGGCACACATGCGCTCCGTTGCCTCGGCCTTAGGAAAGGCCGCGGCTTTGGCCTAGCTCCGAAGCGGCAGCCATCTTGGTACACCCGGCAGTGGCGGTGCACGCTGACATCATTACCTCTCAACTCGTGGATCTGGTCTGGCCAGCTTGGCGGCTTCTATTCTGTAAGGTAAGACTAAACAACACTAGTCTTCCTTCCTAATTCCTACACTCATACTGTATATACAGTGGGGGAGTCTATGGATATTACAGCAGTGGGGGAGATTGTGGATATTATTACAGTGGGGGAGATTGTGGATATTATTACAATGGGGGAGATGACGTGGATATTACAGTGGGGGAGATTTTTTTTTGTTGATCCGAAAATGATCCAAACCGTGACTCCTGATCCGAGGAACGATCCAAACCGTGAGTTTTTTGATCTGTTGCACCCCTAGTTGCAGCAGTGTGATAGCTTTGCTAGAAGGAGGTAAGCTCTAAAAATACATAAGCCTGGCAAGTAAAATAACTTGGCATCAAACTGATTGATGAATAAGACATTTTGAAAGTGACTGATTTTCCTTGTCTCTTTCACTGAAAGTTCCAAGTCTGCATTATCGTCACTGTTGTCAGTTGGCCTGTTATAGTATAAAGTGATGAGAAGGTCAATTTCCTTTGTGATGTATGATTTTCATTACACATCACTGGAGACTAGTGTCACTGTAATATTACAGCCTAAAGCACAATGCATGCTTCAGTAGCTAAGAATAAAACTGCGGTAAGCAGATAATATCCCGGTCCATTATCACTCATTTTTGGGGAGAGCAAAAATGTGCAGATTTCTTGAAGCAACTGTCATTCTTTTTCAACATCTTAAATCTTATAGCTGGTTCCACACACATTTTGTTGAAGCCTTCATCTTATTATAATAAAAAATAGAAATAACCCAGAATAGCAATGTGGATGTTAAAGTTAAATGAAATGGAAAATGATGCATTAAAAGTTTTGTAAAGTAATTTATATACACCACTGCTGTGAAGGAGTGCATTTTTTTATCCAATATTCCTACCAATGTAGCGGAGTGTTCATTGACTCACCATGCTCTGATGCAGACACACGTCCCTTTCCCTACAGCTCCTTGTGTTTTTAGACAAGCCCAGGGAGTATAAATTCCTCAGCTTTCCTCCTTCAGTAGATCAGAGAGGCCAAACCTGGTGAGACAACGGTCCGGGTCCAAGTCATCTGCATCCATGTGAAAAGACCTCCACTGTACGCCCAGCTGGGCAGGAGCCTAAAAGTACTCAACTTCTATGGAAGACCCAGCTACTCAGATTGCTACTAGAGTATTGCAGTTCCAGTGAGATGACGGATTGTCCTTAGGCCTTGGATCTCTCTAGTTGGTCTCCTGTGTTACCAAGGTTACCCTGCGCTTTACTGAGAGATATTCTGTTTATGTGGATAATCGCAAGAAGCTGTGTTCTGCATGGTTTGGCTGAAGTAGTGGTTCTTAGCTAAACTTTTGGGGGCTGGAATTCATAAAGGGTGTTGTAGACACTTTTTAGAATTCTGCCTGGCATCCGTACCGAAATTGTCAGTGCTTGCATCCAATTCATGTAAATGTCAAAGATACGTACATGAAGATGTTGGAGTTCAGAGTGTCTGTACTGGACGTGTGCTCCCCCCCCTCCCCTCTAGCGATTGTACTGGTCGCACTAATAGGTGTATGGCTGAGGAGTTTTGTATTGCGGCAGGCATAGCCTGATAGGGAAATAAGAGACTAGTTTCTCATCAGGTTCACCTTGCTGTTAAATGATAGCGGATGGCAGTGGGTAGATCCTTGGCCGCTTTTTTTGTCCAATAGATGGTTTTGAAGCTGCCCGCTGCCATTTGCTGTCAATCAATATCATGGGGACTAGTTGCCCATCAGGTTTACCTTGCCGTTGAATGACAGCAGATGGCAGTGGGTAGATCCTTGGCCGCATTTCTGTCATATAGAAGCTTTCAAATCTGCATGCTGCCATCCCCTGGCAATCTAATGGTCCACTTCTTCTGTCACTTAAGTCATTTTCAAAATCTGGATCTTGCCATATTTGGGTAGTGACATCACCAGTAGTCCCTTTGCTTAGTTTTAGCTTTTGGCCACGGAATCTCCCAATCAACAACTAAATGGGGCCATGGATGAGTCTCCTGGCCAACAATTAAATGGGCTTGTCACATTTATGGTGGTATCCCAGCAAAGACATGCCCTGCTGTGAGCACTGGTGTCTTTGAGTATGCCAGCTCAGAGCTGGTCTTAATTATCACCAGTTTCCTAATTTACAAACTGACAGTAAGATGAGAGGGAAAACAGAAAAAGTAGATTAAACTTCAGCTTTAAAGTTCATTTCTGGACGCAACAAAAAAAATACTCCCATTTCCCACACACACACTTCAAGGGTTAAATGCTTGTTAATTCTAGGCATTCTACATTAATAGATGGTGACAAAAAGGGACCGACAACAGCAGTGAGCTTTGGGAAGAAGATCAGCATTTAACCCATGCAGTGCAGGGGGCCCCCACTGCAGAGGTAGATTTTGTCCGATTCTTGAGATGACCGTTAACTCTGTAAAATCATTAGTTTTAGTGGCCATGCTTCAGTTGAGATGCAGCAGTGAAAAATAGGCTCAGTGATACTCCTGAAGAAGAAGAGTTTACTTATGAGAGATGTGTTGAGAGAGATCTTCACTTCACTGCTTTGTGAGCATATTTTAATATTTCACTGATTTCACATCTAGCAATCTGTCTATATGGCAGAATGTGCTAATATATTCATAGCTAATGGGTGCTGGATAGAGACAATTATACCTATTCAGGAGTTCCAGTGTATGAGTATCCTAAAATTTATGCTGCTATAATCTTCAGCATCTGACAATTCTGTTTGTTGGATGCCTGCATCTCTATGCTGCATGCTATAATTCCACCCTCAATCCATTTTCATGTACCTTCTTTAGGAACTTCACCTCAATCCCCCCATCTCCTTGTACCTATTTCTCTATCCCCTCTTCATTTTTTTTGCAGGGGGTAATTTCAATACACATATTCACATGCCCAATGAATCCAGCTTTGGCCTGCTGAGATCCAGCTCATCCTCGCCATATGCTTGGTTCTGCTCTACCATCTTCTCTTCTACACTATTTGGACTTGACTGTCTCCTCCAGATTCTTGCAGCCAGGCCCTGGTGACATGCCACCAGGTCTACCCTTCAGCTGCTGTGTGTCCTTGCTCCTGTGTCACGTTGCGTCACTGAAACAAGACTTTATCAAGGGTTGCTAAAGTTACGTGTCAGTGATGCAACATGTCGAAAGGAAGCGGGTGACGTCACTTTCAGTCACTGTAAAAGACAGGAAGTTTGGATATCTTACCGTTCAGCCAGTGTGTGACCCCTTGGTCTCAGACCCTGCTGGATGCAGTGTTTTTAAACTGTAAGTCTCTACATTTTTCTTAATAAACCCAGTTGTTTGTACTACACCATGAGGAGTATTATTATTTTTTCATGTGCGAACTGATCAATCACCATCCTGATTGAGTGATAGATTCTCTATGGAGACCAGTGTTTGATCCAAATGCCTGTTACTTCCCTTTAATAGGACCCACGTCATGTACAATTTGAGCACATCTCTCTTTCCACCCGTGATTCTCCATTATTTCCAGTATTCTCCGGCAATGCGCAGTTTTCTCCAGAACGCCATGACCCATCTTTTCAAGTTATGCTTAGCTCAGGGAATTTCCAAGCTTTTCATTTTCTGTCTGCGGGCACTTAGCCCTCCTTAGCCACATTAATGAGTTCTTCAGGTCCCTTTCATCTGGACTTTTGGAGAGCCTTTTAGCTGCATCATTTTTTGCTCTCTCTACTGTCTCCACAGAACTTCACTCGCCGCCTCACCACATTTGAGGAATGTTGGACTGACCAAGGAATTTTGCCTCACGCCCTTTCAAAAACCTATAGCCTCTTGATCACACCCCTGGAGGGTCATCAACTGCCCTGCATTATGAAATGGGAGAAGGACCTGGGCCGTACTTTTACTCAAGATCAGCAAAACAATATTATCAGGTTTGCGACTAACTTTAAAATCCTGACACATTGGTATCACAAAGCCGACTCTTTTGCATAAGTTCTTCCAGGATACCACAGATAGCTACACATCTTTTGGTCCTGCCCCAAGCTCGATCAGTTCTGGAGAGAGGTCCGGAGGATTGTTCAAAAATTTATGAATTATGAGGTTCAGGAAGACCCAGCCTTCTTTCTTCTACATGTTTCCAACATTCCAGCTAAAATCTACAAAAGATCTATTATTTGTCATCTCCTCAATGCCGCCAAGTCCTGTATTCCTCTCACTTGGAAGAACCCACAGCCAGCGACAGTTAGCCTTTGGCTTAACAGGGTTAAAGACATAAATAAAATGTAGGATCTCGTGCTTACAGCACAACATAAGCAGGAACGGTATTCCAAAACCTGGACATTGTGGAATATGTTTGCTTTCTCTGAAGAGGGGTAAGCTCTTTTTGATGTTTAGGCCACTAACTGACACAAGATCCCTTGGAACCTTGAGACAGCAGCAGCAGGGTCATTTACCCAATAGCCCCTTTTATCCCCCCCACCTTTTTTTTCTTCTCTCCCCCAAACGCCTTCTCTTTTTCTCTTTTGTGTCTCTGTTGCTTGTCCTTCTTGCTTGTTCTTCTGCTTTCCTTTTTATTTTCAAAAACAATAAATAAGCTTAGGCAGCTCTCTCTTTTTCATTATCAGACTTGCACCATATAGGGTTCTTAGGAAGGGGACGGAGGGTTTTGTCAATTTTTCAATCTCCATCATTGGCTGTACCCTTCACATGCTTGGATTCTAGTTACTGTATTATTGTGTATGACTCACCATGTATGATGTCTTGTCGACATGGTTACTGCGTTCTTTTGGTTAAATAAAATATAAAAAAAATAAAAATAAAAAAAAAAGCCTGTTACTTTGCTAATTAAGGTAGGCGGCCGTTGCACTTACTGATGGAGTGTGTTTATTCTTTCGGATTGAGCACTGAACTGCATGAGCAACTTTTTTTACCACTGGATTCTGAAGCAACAATTTTGCACTTTCACTAACTGTGTTTTATTATTGTGATACTCACGTTTTTTGGACTGAACTTTGGCTATTCCACACATTGTGGTCACTTCTGAGTATTATTCAATATTTATTTATCAATTGTTTTTATATTAACACTTTTTTCACTTGATTTTGGTTATACCACATATTGTGGTCACTTTTGAGTGACATTTATTATTTGCTCTTATTTCATTGTTATATGTATATGAATGTTTCTGTAAATTTGAGCACCCTATTTTGAGCTTTGTGTTAGGATAGCACATAGTGCATAAATCCTTGCAATATCTCAATATGACTCTTTCGAAAATGGGCATTCAGAAAAAAAAACATACACTTTAATAAACTATTTACTTACTGCACACCTTTCTTAAAAAAACCTATGACAAAAGAGTCAAAAGTCAGAACGTTACAGTCACTGCTCTCCGCTATTGGCTGAGAGAGCAGATCATGACCCTTTGACAGAAGCCGGCCGAAAGGCCGCCTTCAGTAGCACCGGATGTCATATACACGGGCCGAATGACGGTTAGTTTTTATTGAACCCGCCGATGCCGCCCAGCATTCGGCTGTGTGTACTAGGCTTAAAGCCTTATGATGTCTAAGCATAACCCTTCTTAAAATAGGCATTCAAAAAACAACAAAAAAATACACTTTAAAAAGCTACCCACTGCACATTTTTTTTTAAAACCCTATGCCACAAAGTTCAAAATCTATATAAAATGATCCACATTTTAACTAAATCCTTATGATATCTGAATATTATCTTTCCCAAAATGGACATTCAAAAAGCAAACAAAGAAAAAATATAAGCTTTAAAATGCTATTTGCTGTACTCACTGCACATTTTTTTTTAAATAATTACAAAAGTTTCAAACTTTTATCCAAATTCTTATGGTGTCTAAATATAACCATTCCCAAAATGAGCTTCCAAAAAAAAAAAAATGTTTTAAAAAGCTATTCACTGAACTCACTGCAGATTTTTTTTTTTTTTTTTATAAATAGCCCTATGACACAATGGTCAATACCCATATAAAGGGTTCACATTTTATCTATAGCCTTATGATATCTAAATAAAATCCTTCCCAAAATGGGTATTCAAAAAAAATCACCTTGAAACACTATTCACAGGACATTTTTGATTTTTAAAAATAACCCTATAGCACAAGGGTCAAACCCCATATTAAAGGGTTCACATATTATCTACAGCCCTATAATATCTATATAAATTACCCTACCCAAAAAGGGGCATTCAAAAAAAAAAAACAACAAAAAAGAAGCAGACACTTTAAAAAGCTATTTAATTTTAATATTTATGACTATACTTTGTGTTTGGCTGAAAATATTTGCCTCTTCACTCAGTGAATAATAAACTGTCTGGATGTGAGCTGGGGTGAATAATAATTTCATACATAGAAATAAACTGTCTAGTAGAGCACAAGGCGCCTGCACACCGCTGATAGAGACAGACGTTGAAGACCGGCCTCCAGCTACATTGCCTTTATAAGCAATTATTTTTAAGCAAACAAGAGTAGTGTGACTGTAAATTACGCATTAGTGTTTTCATTAGCGCTCAAGCATTCTACAATTCCTGAAAAAGCTTAACATACAAGAAACTTCAGGTGGGCTTAATTATTTTACACAGATAATAGAGGCTGACAATAAGAAATCTCTATTACGGTTTATAAATAAAGGGAACGTAAATCATTTAGTGAATCTAAATTGTGCCCAAAGTAGGTAAGGGACTGTGTAACTAAATAATGAAGGGGGGGGGGGGGTTGCACCAGGTATAATTTTGATTATGATGTCCTTGTTTCTACCTGGATGTAAAAAATAGTAATGCGATGTCAGAGGTTTTTACAACCTATAGGCTGCCACATGGGAACCTGACTCATATCCACCTTGCTGTTTGGGCTGAGCACCAACTTGCCATGCTGGCTGTAAATGTCCCAAGAAAGAAAGAAGGTCCACACACAATCTGTCTGTTTCAAAGTATTTACTGAAGTTTTAAACATTGATTTACAATGTTGAATAGTTTATTGATACTTCAAGCCAAAAGTTTAAATGGAAAAAAGTATATGTGAACTCTTGTGTAAAATAAATACTTGTGCGCTGCTATGTCAACAATTGATGAAATAAAATAAATATACGAACAGCTGAAACCATTCACTTAGTGATTTCACACTACAACACATGTTATTATCAAATTAATGGTGTGCTTATTCTCTACCTTCTATACACAATGATATTACCAACAGACTAAATAAGGTACCGGTATATGCTATTTTCTAACCATATACCTGCCAAAATGCAGTGTATCAAATAAACAAAAAATAAACAAAAACATGGTGAAACAAACTCAAAATGAAAAAATAAAAGTTCATCAAAAAATAAAGATGATAGTCCTATGTTTGCAGCAGGTGTAAAGTCCACCCAAAATGTATTACTGCTCCAATGCGTGCTATTAACAATGCATGATCCATGAAATGTGCACCTTCACCATCCACCCCAAGTGAATTGGCCACTCACCTTCAGGGAATGGCCAGTTATGACCAAACAAAGCCTTTAGTTGATCCCACTATCTTTAGTGCCTGCAGGCATCCACCCGATGTAATCCGGATCTCCAGCGGTCCCCGTTCTGATCAGCAAAACAATCCTTTACGTCTCCCATTTGCTCAGAGTATATAAAAATATTTCATTGCGAAATATTGCTTTAAAAATGCTTCAGCTTTTATTAAAATTAATGTATTGCCTACTCACATTTAAGACTCTTTAACTATCACATTTGTTTAAAATCAGGGCTACTCTCCTCTTTACTGTCCTTCCTGGTTATTCGAGACCCCGGAAATGATGTCACCGTTTCCATCCAACGCGATGCGTCACTTGTCAGGCGACTTCTTCAGGGGGATCCCTTTGTTGATCCAGCAGTGTCCTGTCTTAATAAACACTGACCATTCCTAATCATAGTTTAAGAATCCCATTGAAAAACGTTTGGAAATTCTTTTCTAGTCCTTGTTTTCTCTAGGCCCTTCATTGCAACCTACTATGTCTGCGATGTTAGTCTGTCAATCCTTAAAGTGGAAGTCGAGGCTAAAACTAAAATCCCTGCATCTATAGCCACAAACATTCTAACACTAACCTCTCTAGCCCTGAAAAGAAAAGATCAGTATACATACCTTTTCTGCAGGCGATCCGACATGATCTCCAGCAGTAGGGGCTTCTGTTGATGGACGTGTCCTCTGCACCCGCCTATACAGTGAAGCCGCGACTGACAGCTCAGTGTGTGATCAGAGCTTCCACTGCTGAAGATTGGGTCGGATCGCCTGCAGAAAAGATATGTATACTGATTTTTTTCTTTTCAGAGCTAGAGAAGTTAGTGTTGGAATGTTGGTGGCTATAGATGCAGGGATTTTAGTTTTAGCCTGGACTTCCACTTTAAGGGAACGGACTAAACCCATGTTAAAGGATCCAGCTTCTATTCACACTGATCCATTGTAGAGAGGGTAGAGCTCATGACTACAGCCTTCCATTATTTTGTAGATGGGATAGCTGATATCTCACTAAAAAAAATAGCTAAAATATTTTAATTTTAAAATGCCCCATTTCTTCATCCTTGGTTGTGTAGCCAGGTGCTGGGCTACAGCAATATGGAGAAGGAGACATTGCCTTTTATTCTTCCCTCCCTCTACTGAAGTACTGATATTATGCTGCACCATTCTCTTCCTGCCAGCAGGGGGAGAGCTAAAACCAAGCAAGCTCATAGACTTCTATGCAGAATGTTGAAAATCCTGTGAGTTGTAGTTAAGAAAGCAACCATATAATGGGGCCAATGACTCCTTACACTGCAGATTCAAGTATGTACCTTGCAGCAGGAGGAGTGGAGAGATCATTTTTATTAAATTGTTTAGGAAAGCTCTTCCATTTGGTGCGGAAGGTGTTACAGATAGAATACCTCTGGATATTTTCCTGTAAGCGGGAGACCATACCAGCAGAGATCCAAGCCTGAGACTGGGAATAAGCACACCTTGGGGCAGTATAGCACTGCTCACATCACAGTAACTGCACCGCTGCCGCAGGGAGACTGAAGTGTCAACTCACCCTCTACATTGCTGAACAGCGAAGGCTTCCGGTGAGAGACCTTGGGGGCCCCCCTCTTACAGTGAGAGGTCACCGCAGCATCCCTGGGACTGGTGAGAGGGCTATCCATCCATTGCAGATAACGCTAGCAGGGTCTGAGCCACTGAGAGCAGGAAACCAAGCATACCCAATCCATTCTGCACCCATACTGCACTCAATACTGCACCTATTCTAATTCTAGCCTGCACCTAGTCAACCCTATACCACATTATACTGTACCCTTACCGCATCTGAACCATATCTACCTTGACTATATCATACCTGCAGCCAGGTGCAGGCTACCATAATATGACTGCAGTAGACATTACCTTCATTGCTGCAAACTGTTCCTGTTTCCCCCTAGTGCTGCACTCAGACTGCTTGCATCACATCTTTGAGCCAAGAAGCAAAGGACAGTGGGACTTGTAGTTCTATGTTCAGCCATAACTGGACTCCTGAGTTTCTCTTAGACTACAGCTCCCAGCAACCTTTCAGTTAGGAAGGGGATTATGGAAAAGACAATTTAAGGAAATGTTTTTTGCTGGCCTGCTTTCTTATCCCTGGGACCCATCAGTGAGCATCAGAGCTGCTGACCAGCTGATAGGACTGCTGTCTACCAGGACCCTGTGAGCCATCACTGTCCCTGCCTGAGAGGAACTGCATCGCTGTGAGACATCAGAGGATCTTTTGTCCTTCCTGTTGGCGAACAGCGGACCGCACTGCAGGCGCCAACCTGGACCACTGAGTGCGCATCCATCTGACCTACCGCATCCATCCTTGCACTGGCTGGGGTACAGACCCTGAATCGTTTCCTGTGTGAGCCGACTACTTTCAGGATCTGGTGAGCGGGCTTATGTCTAAATCCCCCTTCTTTCAGTAACACCCAGCACATGGACACTGCATGCAGACATCATAACCTGGATTACAAAACAAAGGAACTTGCCACTTCTGCTATACCCATTTCTTAACCCCCCCCCCATAGGAGTAGAGTTCCCTGCAGGCCATCCTTTCTCTAGTCATAGTCGCCCCCCCCCCCCCCTCCATCATTGAGCTCTGAGCCCATTCAAATATTCAGTGTCTACTATTTTTGCATATCCAAGTGTTATCATTCAATACTGTCTGCTTTTGTTATTCTGAACATACCTAACCGCTGTGTATCCAACTCCACCAGTCTTGGGTGATGTCCCTGTGTTTGGCTGATTGACACCTTTTTGCACCCACTGTTTCTCCTGGTTAATACAGAAGTCTGCTGAATTCAGTTTACATTGTGTCTGTGGTTCATTTAAAGGGGTACACATCATGTCAGAACCAAGAGTGTCAGAAGGGCTAGGAAGTTCCCAGGGTCAGTGCAGCACAAGCGGACAAGCAATATCCAGTGGCCATTATGGAGGTAGCGCTACATACCTATACTTTACTAATACTGCATGCAGGTTAACTGGGACTGTCATATAGTGTAGCAACACTCTTAAAGGGCCCCAACGTTAGCCGGAAAAAGAACATCAGAAAGGACTGCTCCTTCCTTAAAGTGGAGTTCCACCCACTTTTACAACTCTTCAGCATCCCTCACTAAACTGTGCACTGTAAACGAATTGGATATTTTTTTATTTTTTTTCTCAGCACCTACTGTATATCTGTTGTATTCATTTTTCACTTCCTCCTCCCTGGCCTTGGCCCATCGCATCATTTCCTGTTTGCAATGCCTTCTGGGAAGGGGTGGCAGCTTCCTCTGACACTGCCGTTGCTACGGAAACCTGACCTGAAACCTATTACACTGCTTGTGCTGCACTGAGCATGTGAGAGATCTGCAAGGATGAGATCCAGGAAGAAATACAGTCTGGCTTCAGATGCCCACACTTAAGATGGCCACGGCCTGCTGTAAGTTTATAAAATAACAAACTACTGCTATAAACTTACAAAAAAGAACTTAGTTTACAGACTAACTTTACTAGAATACATTAAGCTTGTGCAATTTAGGGGTATTTTTATATAAAAAGTATAATTTCGGCCGGAACACCACTTTAATACTTATTTTGCAGGTGTCCTTTGTTCCCCTGCCCCCTCCTCTACCATTCTCATTTTCTTTTGGACAGTGCATACCCAGTTAATCTAGGACTAGCATAAATGTGCTCTGGCAGTATAGTTCCAGCATTTGGAATATTAAACTTTACTACTGCTCACTGCTAATTGTGGTAATAACATTGTCAATCCATTTTATGCTTGCCTAGTTACCAACCATATTGGGCGACAATATATTAAATTTGCCTTTACAAACTGGTTCGGTACCTGTGTTCTTTGATATAGTACTACTGCTGGGTACTAAGTATTACTTTCAGTGATTTCCTGTGATATTGTATAATTAAAGGGGCTAAGGTTTTTGAAAAGGTTGAGGCAAAGAACAGAGGACCCATCTTAATTAGCAGCTTCTATGAGGGTAGCGTTAGTTGAATCTCAATGTTACTGATCTCCCCTGCTCTCATTGCAGTGCATTCCTGTCTGCATGCATTCCAGCAACAGCTTTAGCCTCGGTTCACACTGGGACGACTTGTCAGGCGACCTAGTTCTGTGCAATGGAACCGTTCTAATCGGAGCGACGCAAGTCGCTCCAATTTAGAAAATGGTTCCTGTACTACTTTGGGGGCGACTTGCATTGACTTCTATACAGAAGTTGTTTTGCAAGTCGCCGCTGAGTTGTGTCCTGGGTCGCCTGAGGCAGTCGCGCTGCAAGTCGTGCTGCCTCAGTGTGAACCGACCCTTATGGTATTTTCCAGGGCAGGTTTCCTAATGGTAACAAGAGTGGACTATGTCTCTCTAATGTGTGTTGAGATGTCTCCATTTAAAGTTAATATGACCAACAGTATAACCCTAAAACAGGAACCCTGGCAGGATCATTAGTTTAGTGTAAACTGCAGACTTAAAAAACATTTAAAATTACTTTTGAAATGATATTACCATGTTAAAAATTATATAAAGCTTATACTTTAAAGCGTAAAAGTCTCAATATCTGCATTCCTTTCGAAGTACTTAACCCTTAGGAAGTATCTGACCAAAACTGAAGGCTATTGGAAGGGGTGCCTAAAATTTGACTTGTATTTTAGTGCATATAGCTGAGCAAATCAGTAAGACTATCAGAAATGATCAATGGCCAATTTTCTGACAGTTTTCAAAAATCATAGCAGCTTTTGTTTTTTTAGAGTGGAGTTCTTCTTTAAGTGCATAAATATTATTTTACAAACGCATAGTTTCTATATGCATTTTTTGTGCTGTTGTTTTAAATACTTGTAATACTTGGGTTATTTTCAGAGCAATTATGGTTATCATTGGGTATTGTTAAAACCAGCATCTGGTTATTTTTAATCACACCTGGCAACCCCGCATGGCAAAGTCTTGGGTAAACACGCTTCTGGAGCCATGTCAGACTGGTGGTTATTTCACAGCGGTCCTTTTTTTTTTTTTTTTTTCTCACTAAGGAAATCATGGTTATCTTCTAAGGAATCGTTAACTTATTTTACAGCAATCTGCAGCTCACTTGCTCAGAAATTGAGTTTTAGAAGTATTTCATGTCAACAAGAAGATCGCCATCAGCAATCGCTCATCATTTATTTCTATGGCTTAGCTACAAATAGCTGAAGCAGAACACACCTACCCAAAGCTGTAACACTAGCTTAGTTTGTAGCAGCAAATCATTACTAAGGCTTGGTTCACACTAGCCGACTCTAAAGCCACGTGACTTTCAGTGCAACTTTAGAGTCCGACTTTCATATGAATTCAGTGACAAATCACCAGCAACTCTGGTGATTACATTGCTAGTTAGAAATCTCTGTTAATCAATGGCATTAGCAGGTTTCAGTAGTGATTAATCTCTGCTACAAAAATTGCCTGTCCGATATATAGCCCTAAGACTGATGTCAGATGGGCAATTATGCCAGTAGAGAGAAATAGCCAATGGCAGGACTAATAAAGAAGCTGCCTATCTGTCCCTATAGAATTACTCCCAATGTAGCCAGATGTGGTGAGATATTGCTTTATCACTGGCCCAAATCTTGATTGCTAGTGATGGGAGTGACATCTTTTTGCCTCAGAAGAAGGAATATAATAAGGACAAACAAGGTGGCCTCTTAGTGATCCTGCCCCTGGAGATTTCAACACAGCAAAAATGGGAGAAAGGTTGTTGCCATTGAAGTCGGCAACAACATTGTTTTATTATTGCATGTGAACAACAGTCAAAAAAATCCAATGCGTTTCCACGATCAGGCCCTAATCATGGCCATGATTAACCACTTAAGGACCGAGGCTCTTTTTGAGATGTGTTGTTTACAAGTTAAAAACAGTTTTTTTTTGCTGGAAAATTACTTAGAACCCCAAACAATATGCATTTTTTTTCTAACACCCTAGAGAATAAAATGGCAGTCATTGCAATACTTTCTGTCACACCGTATTTGCGCAGTGGTCTTACAAGCGCACATATTTTGGAAAAAATACACTTTTTTGAATTAAAAAATAAGACAACAGTAAAATTAGCCTAATTTTTTTTTTATACTATGAAAGATAATGTTACGCAAAGTAAATTGATACCCAACCTGTCACGCTTCAAAATTGCGCCCGCTCGTGGAATGGCGATGAACTTTTACCCTTAAAAAATCTCCATAGGCGACGTTTAAAAAAATTCTACAGGTTGCATGTTTTAAGTTACAGAGGAGGTCTAGGGCTAGAATTATTGCTCTTGCTCTACCGATCGCGGCAATACCTCACATGTGTAGTTTGAACACCGTTTTCATATGCGGACGCTACTCACATATGCGTTCGCTTCTGCACGCAAGCTCGGTGGGACGGGTCGCGTTTAAAAAATTAAAATGTTTTTTCTTATTTATTTTACCTTTTTATTTTTACACTATTTTTTAAACAAAAAAATTGTGTCACTTTTATTCCTATTACAAGGAATGTAAACACCCTTGTAATAGAAAAAAAGCATGACAAAAGCATGAAAGGACCTCTTAACTATGAGATCTGGAGTCAAAAAGACCTCAGATCTCATATTTACACTTAAATGCAATAAAAAAAAATTTAAAAATTTGTCATTTAAAAATTTTGACGTCACTTCCACCCTGCATTGTTATGGGGACGGGTGGGGGCCATCTTCCCCTCACTGGTCTCCATGCCCAGCAGTCGTGAAGATCCAATCGCCTCCGTCGCTGCCGACGTAATGGATTTTTGGTTTATCATGCAATGATAAACCAATGTTTTAGCCAACTTCCATGGCACCAGTCTTTCTCCCTTTTTTGCATGGATTACATGGAGGTTTGCAGAGACTTCCCAGGCTGATTGCTGTGTTCTTGAGGCTCACCAGGCATTACACAGGAGGTAGTAGCTTAGATACACCTGTTCCAGATTTCAACACAGCACCAGCAGCAGGATGGCAAGCAGCAGAGTTGCTCATTTGACACCGACCTAAGGGATTCTACTGGAGGTCCATCAGAAGAGCTTATGTGGTGCAACTGTGTTTGAGGGACTTGTTTACCCTGATATAGATTTCTATGCACATTCCGAAGTGTACATCTGTGCAGATCTGGTGCATTGGACCAGCACAGACATACACTCTAAAATACACAGGTAGATAAATGTAGGTCTGTGCAGCCAGCCGCCTGTCACTGATTTCACGCCTAATGTAACCAACTACTACTAATGTACAGTATATGAACTTGTAACTATTATGTGTGATAGGTGCAATTCATGGGTTGGTTTATATGGTAGAGAGTATAGATACATGAGCATGTAATTATTATGTTTGATAGATGAAATGTATGGGTTAGTTTCACACTGCAAAACGTGTGATATACCCAGATTTTCCCACTTCAATTGCAGACCAAAACATAGTAACCATATTCAACACAAATATAGAAAAAGGATCTATATTTTAGACACACATTTATTTTTTTTCCACTGACTTTACAGGTGACCTTAGATACTCTGACTTTTTTATAAGTTGTCAATAAAATTATGGACACATGGCAATGCTGGCATAAACTTCAGTTACAGAGATGCTGTACATTGACATGCTATACTTTTTAAAAGGTAATACCACCCACTAAGACTGAACAATTTAAAAAATGATAGGAAATCTCTCTAACTCTTCCTTAAAGCGGTAGTAAACCGGCCGAATGAAAAAAAAGAACAAAATAGGGTCCCCTGCACGTTTATTCCATAATGTGCTACTATGCACCACATACTAGCACATTATGACATACTTACCTTTCAAATAAAGCCCTCCAGTGGCACGCTGTTACCACTGCTGGGGCTTCCATCTTCACCTGGTCTACCTTCTGGGTTCATGGGCTCCAGCTGTTTGAATGGCCGGGGCCACAATGACATCACTCCCTCACATTTGTGTGGGAGCCATGGCATCATGTAGACAGGTAGTGGTTAATGCTGCCTCAGCCATGGAGGGCTTTTTGCTGGGCTCTACCCTCTTCCCTGTGCTTGTAAATTCAGGAAGGAGGCTCTGCCCAGACAAATCCAAGCAACATGGGGAGAAGAAAAGGCTGACAGTTGAAGATGTAATTCGTTCAGCCAACAACCACCCACCCCGAGAGATGTGCAAGGAAAGAGAAGAAGGTATTTGGTTTAGGCCTGGTCCTCCTTGCCAGGTCTGTCTGATTCGTTACCAGAGTCTGGGTGTCCAGTATCATGCCAAAGTTGGAGCTACATAGATTCCAGACATGGACCCAGCCAATATTGGACTTTTGCTCAAAAAGGTACGCTGGGGCAGCCACAAGCCTGTTGTTATCACATCCAAGATGGGGACATCAAGCAGCAGTCTCAGAACTTTAGGAAGTCTACACAAGGGAGACTTTATAGGTAAATTACATGCATACAATAGGATAAATGCATATATAAGAACGTGGGAAATGTTTGATACATCTAATGGTATGGTCATTTTAAAGTTTGCCATAAATATAATCCATAGATCCCCCCAGCCACACTAAATGAAGGCAAAACAAATAATACTTACCTGAGCCCGATTCCGATCCAGCGATGTGCACAAGAGCCGAGGCTCTCCAGGTACTCTTTCTCCTGATTGGCTAAAACACAGCAGCAGGAGCCATTGTCTCCCGCTGCTGTCAATTACAGCCAGTGAGGAGGGAGCAGGGGGTGAGCCGAGGCAGCTCAGGAACGAGCGCCCTCAGAGTAAACAGCTTGCTCTATGGACACTCGGCAAGGGGGGGGGGGGGAGAAACGCTGATGGGGGACCAGAAAAGAGAAGGATCTGGGCTGGCAAAAGCATTGCACAGAGCAGGTAAATATGATGTGTTTATTATTTTAAAGAAAAAAAACTTTAAATGCTAGTGTAAGGCAAAAGTAGCGGTAGAAAAGGTATCGGTGGGTTTAGGTGATTATATTTCTGCGTTTTTCTTTCATCATGGCCCATGTGATCAGGAAGGCGGTAAGGACATGCTTTGTGTCTGACTATTTTATCCTGACAGGACTTAACCTGAATAGTCTGCTCCTGAATTCCCAGGTCCATCTACCCACCGTGACAAATGTGTTTTTAATTCATTCTACATACAGAAAATGGGCATTATACTCAGACACTTCCCACTTCCAGGAGTGAAATTACATTTGTGAAAACCGAACCAACAAATCTGGTTGGAGGGGAGAAGTTTTGCCACTGAAGTCCTAAAGAGATATCAAAGACCAACGGTGACACCCTTATCTAACATCTACATTTTGGGTGGACTAACCCCTTAGATGAGGTCTTTCTGCTGGCGTACAGAGGGTGCTTTGTGCACTTCTAATAAACTGTTCATCCTTCTTTTCTGCACACTGCACTAGACATAAGATTGAGCAGCTTGCCCTTTTTTCCTTTTACACAATGAGAAATACATTTCAGTATTGTGTTTTCTGCAGTTCGCTGTCTACAAAAAGCCAAAAAGACTTGAAGAAAAATCCATTTAACCTAAAGTTATCATAAAGAGTACAAAGTCAGTTTCCTACCAGCTGAGCAGAGCAATGTGCTAAACATTAGAGTGACTCTGGAAACATCAGAATTTGCTGTGATATTTTAAATGTCACTACCTGCAAAATGATAGCTGCGGATTTTGTTATATATATCAGAATACCATCATTTCTGCTTTGAAATAAAAATAACATAGTAGACATCCAGTGCAAAGAAAAAAATATATGCACCGTTACTTGTGCCCAGTGATTTTTAATTAAGCAGCTCTTTCATACATGCTAGGTTAAAATATTTTACTTATCTTCCTGTTCTTTGGGGGAGGTAAAGCAATACATTATTTTTTAATCTGCTGTAGCATCATGATTAAATGTTAAGCACATAATGAGAAGAGGTATCATTTGGGTTTTTTTATCAGAAAGTAGAAATAGCTTGACTTATGCCACGTACACACGAGTGGAATTTCCGACAGAAAGAGTCCGATGGGAGCTTTTCATCGTATATTCCGACCGTGTGTATGCCCCACCAGACTTTTACTGTCGAAAATTCAGACGGACTTAGAAAGAGAACATGTTCTATATTTTTCCGAAGGAACAAATTACTATCGGAAAAAACGCTCGTCTGTATGCTGTTCCGACGCACCAAAAACGATGCATGCTCTGAAGCAAGTACGAGACGGAAGCTATTGGCTACTGGCTATTGAACTTCCATTTTCTAGTCCCGTCGTACGTGTTATACGTCACCGCGTTCTGGATGGTCGGAATTTGGTGTGACCGCGTGTATGCAAGACAGTTTGAGCGGAATTCCGTCGAAACTCCGTCATAAAAACCTTCAGAATTTATTCTGACGGCAAAACCGGTCGTGTGTACAGGGCATAAGAGGACTTGTAGAATGCCGAGGCTCAATAACCACTGACCTAGTAACCAAACTAAAAACCGTTGCCCCCCATCCTTAAATAACCAGACGACAACTCTCCATTTTGGAGTCAAATGGCCATAGCAGCACTTTACTTTAAAATAACAAACAAAATGACATACAATATTAAAGAATCAATGCAAAAATACATTCAATCTATTAACAGAACAGTAATGATCTTTACCAGGCCCAAGGTGTAAGGTACCTGTAAAAGGTAAAGACCAGAGTAGAGCTTTGGCTAGGGGTTGAGGCGTTTAGCGTAGTCAGGCAGGTCGGGTCAGCAACAAATCTTGACAGCAAGGTGCAAAGTCAGAATCTAGAAGCGTGGTCAGAGGCAGGCAGGGTCATACATGGGCTGGCAGAGTAATTTAGAATCAGAGTAATCCAGGAAACAGGCAGAGGTCAAAGTCCAGAAGTTCAGTAGATCAGCAGTATATCACACACCCAGGGAAACAGATGCAACAAATGGGCACAGTCAACAGGAATGCCTGCAATGTAACCAGTTTGTGCTGAACGCACGCAAATATGCGGCCTCTCGGTGGCCGGACCTTGGCTCCAACGAGACCATGGATCTTTGCATGCAATAGCGCCGATAGAGCTGTGCCGAGAGTGCGCGCCCTGCACGCTCATGGCACACTTACAGGTGGCTAACTGTAAACTCCCGTTCACTGCTTGCGATCGGGAGCTTTCCGAGCATGTGACTGCTGTGACAGCCGGCTGTCACATGACCATTAGCTCTGCCCTACCTCCCGGCATTCTAAAGCTCTTAACCCCTTTGCTGCCAGAGCCGTTTTTGCGTTTTTTGCACACATGTTTAAAAAATCATTTTATGCCTGTAGATTACACAAAACCCACAAATAGTATATAGTTTCTGAAAGCAGATACCCTAGAGAATAAAACTGTGGTAGTTCCAATTTTTTCTGTTACATCTTTTTATGTCACACAATATTACCGCTAGCTTGCATTTTAGGGCAAACAAAAGCAATAAATTACCCAAATTTTTCGTAAAACATAAAAGATGAGATTGCACCGAGTAGATACCCAACACGCCTAACCTTACATTTTATGCGCCCGTGAAATGGCGTCAAACTTCAGTACCCTATATTTTCTATAGGTGATGCTTCAAAGGTCCCCTATAGGTATCAGTTTAGTGTTACGGAGGAGGTCTTGTGTAAGAATTGTTGCTCTCACTCTGGCATGTGTGGCGATATGTAACGTGTATCGCAATCAACGTTTTCACGCCTGCGCCCCGATGCATGCATTTACGTTCATGTGTGTGTATATGTGGGGGGCCCAAAATTTTTTGGGGGGGGGGATTTTTTGTGCTTGGGTGTAACTTTATTTTTTTGCAAAAAAAAAAAAATGTTTTTTTACTTAACTTTTTTTTTTCATCAAATAGGGGACAAAAAGTCCCTTATGTGATTTTTTTTGGTGACAGGTTCTCCTTATTGAGATATATATAGGGTCTAAAAAGACCCTGCATGTCTCCCCTGTGCTCCACTAAATGTTTTGCAATGCAGATCGCATTGCAAAACATTATTTCCCGGCTGAGCTCAGCCAGGGACACCGAGAGCTTGACCCGGAAGTGACGTCAGGAAGTGTCGCTTTCTGGGTCACAAGAAGAAGGAGAGGAGAGCAGACGTGTGTCCAATCTTCTCCTTCCCCTCCAGCCGTCGGAACCCACATGGAGCCCCCAGTACCGGGGGTGTGTGAGAGCAATTGGGCGGCAGCGCCACCGCAAAAATGCTCTCACCTGACAAGCAGGAGTCTTCCTGTCAGTTTCACACACAATACCGATGGCTGCAGCCATCGGATTGTGTGTAATGTAATACCTATCTCTGTCAGATCCATATGATGTACGGACCGAGTGGCGAAAGGGTTAATAGACCGGCATGCTCTAAGGGGTTAAGCTGATCTGATTGTGGATTGATTGCAGCTGAAAGGCAGGTGGGGTTAGAGAGTATTAGAAGCAGAGGTACTATGCAAGGTGTATACTTCAAGACTCAGGTTCCCCAGTGGCAGAGCAAACAAAGCCACAGCCCAAAGACAGAAGAACCCAATGGGCACATGCCCAGGCACATGACACAAGGTCTTTGAAGGCACTGATAATCCCAACACAACCTAGCCGTATCTGTCATCCAGGGAAGGGGTACCCATATCTAAGATCAGCCAAACCCATAATCCTTCAAAATGTTAATACAACACCACTTTCAAAGACCCAGAGACCCCTGTCCGCTGCCATGACATGGGTACAGAAAGCCCAAAACACTGAAGCAGGAGATAGAAATTAAACATAAAGACACAAAATGAAAGATCATGCACAAACAAAAGGAGGCACAAAGAAACCAACAAAAGCCCAAACCAATAAGTCTGGAAAGGGAGTGCGGGAAAAACCTCTTCAGTGCTGGCAAAACTACAACTGAAGCCCGAGAAGCTTCAGTCTCCTCTCCTCAAACTGGGTCCCAGCCAGTAATCCCTTATGCTTCCAGTCAGGTAAGTAAAATTCCTTATTCATAAGTAAACATCCCAGCCCCACTGTACTAATCCGCCTCTTCTGCTTGCATCAGTCATGCTGACCCTCTTCTTATGCTTCAGTTCCAGGCCATGTACTAGTTACACAAGAGTAAAAGCTCCACACAGTTGTAAAACAGTTGAGGTAGGCTGCCATGCCAATGTTTGTTAAAACTTTGCTCTAGTTAAAGCAGAGTTCCGCCACCCCCCCCCCCCCCCCTCCAAAAATGAAAAGTCAGTAGTTGCTGGCTACTCGCTTACTGGCCCGGCAGCAGGGGAAGGAGGAGGGGGGCCAAACTTCTGGCGTACCTCGCCGTGGCTCCGTGGGAGGAATCAGATAAGCGGAAGTTCCACTTTTGAGTGGAACTCCGCTTTAAATCTCAAGACCCCCTCAAACTAAAAGCACAGTTTTATTACCTAAAACACATGGCAAGTCCCAATTCTTATTTCTTCACTTCTGTAGTATAGGGGGGTCCTGATGTGCCTACAGTATGTTAGTTCCCGGATTACATGGAGGCTTTCCATTGGCTGAGGAAGATGTTCATCACAGGAGTCTTCAAGAGTTCTTGTAGGGTTCTTCATTTATAAAGAGGTGGCGTCATGACGTTCTAACAATATGGGTAACCAGCAGAATGATAAGACAGGGCATACATGTAAATTGCGTTTTTCTAAACAAGTTAGAATCAATAATACAAAACAGGTTAAGGATGAACAAAGAGCATGCATACAGTACAGTGCAGAATAACGCAAAACAGATTATGAAAGCTGCACAAACATGGACCCCTCACAGCAATGTCTCCGTGGCTCAGTCAGAATAACATGTGGCTGCATAGAATAGTCTCTATAAGAGTCTATAACAACAGTAAAGAATGCACACAGCTACTATAAATTATCTTCAGACAGTGAAGAATAGCTAGTCCCAGGCCTGAAGACACAGGGGAGCCACCCCACTAGAACTAGAGTACTCTGGTAGCAATTAAAGAGGTGTTACCCACAGTAACTGGGTCTTCTGGAGAAAGTGCATGCTACTGGGCCCTGGCCTGACTATAGCCTGCAGCGCTGATCTGTGTATTCTGATGCCGGGAAAGTCTCCCCATCATCAGAATGTCTCAGTGGAGATGATTCCCCCATCCATCTCAAATGTGTGCATGGGAGAATTGGGTCAGTTTCTTTTTGTTCAACATGATGGTTGAACAAAAAAAAGACTCATCTACGGGCTGTCCTAGAAGAACACACTAAAATATACAGTATTTTTCAACCACTAACTTAATATATATCAAATAACAGGTAAAAAGGAGAATGAGATCTGGGACCACAGAAAAAATTTAGAAAAAATACTACCTTAAATTTGTCACAAAGAATCCGCTAAAGGCAAATTACATTTTTTTATGGAACTGATTTATCGTATAACACTTCTTTGCCTGGAAATCTATGTGACCATTTTCAATAAGCAGCTACAGTATTAGCCTTTAGAGTGCTGTTGATCAAACACAAATTTACAGTACATGCACCTTACTTCTTGGACACGTGTCCATGAGAATTACATCTACTGAACAATCGAATGTGCAAGCATCTCTATATTAGTAATCCTAATGTGATTTTTTTAGAATCTGATGTTCCCATTGATATTTTCGTCACTAGCCAATCATTCCAGAAAGGTGTTATAGTTGCCAAAGTACTACCTTGGTGTGGATATCTTTTATTGATATAACTTTGAATGTTTGAAAATTCTGTAGATTTCCACTGATTTTGCTGAGGCTCCAGTAGATCTATTCTAAGAATTAGAATTTTAAATAACAGATTAAGTGATATTTTATCATTATTTTTGCTTTGGTTTCAGATCACCTTTACAAGCAGAATTAAGGCTGCAAGCTTAAAGCGCACTTGTGCTATGGTCATGCAGATAAAAAAGAATGTTCACTTAAATTCTGGCCCCTCATACCACTTATACTTATGTATCCAGGACTCTTGACCCTTTACCTTACCCTACAGGATGACTATCACCCTTTATTGGTGGGGCCCAGTCTTTAAGGTGGTACACACCCGTACAGTCCCTTTAGATTCTGCATACAGTGATTTGAAGCTACTAGATAGATGGTCAGCCTTCCCTTTTTCCTAATCTGCTAATCACTCACCAGTCCCAGTACACAGTAGACTTTTGGCTATCAGCAATCCTGGCTCTGCATACAGGATAAATCTTCCCTCTTGGTGACTCTCGTTCTCAGCTAACCGGTCCATTGGCTCAAGCCTAAGGTCACACACCCTCTGGTCCCCTCACAGCAAGAGGAAGTGCTTTGTTCCACACACAGCCCAGGAAAATGTTCACTCTCCCCTTCTCTTAAGAGTCTCTCCCTGGGAATTGTAGTCCGTCATTCTATTCACTTTCATAGCAGGATCCCTTCTCCAAACAGTTCAGTGTGACCTGCACCAAAGTCTCTCAAGTTCCCTTTACCCTATAGCTCCCTCTGCTGGCTGGAGGCAGAACAGTGTTATTTATTTCAGCATGACAGACTGGTGAGAGCACACAGAGTAGCAGCACACTGTGTCCTTAATTGCTCCTTCTGTTTAGCCAGGGGCTTGGCTACAATAGATAAGTGACCACTGGCCAGTTGGGGTAGGGCAGGACTGTACCTTTAACAGGTCCCTGTGTATATCCTATTAGTTAGACTACTTCCTTAGGACAGATATATAGAGGCCTGAGATCTGCTGCTGCTGTGTTGCTTGCAATCTGTGTTACTGGTACACACTGTTTAAATTGTTGCTGGTTATTGATACTGCTCTGGGCATTTAAAGTGGTTGTAACCCTAAAAACACCTTTTACTGCCCCTCTCTTTAATCTGGCAATAACTCACTCTGTAAGTGTTTGTTTAAAAAGATGCCTCTAAATACCCTTTTCCAGTTATCTTTAGGCCGATCACGTGACTCCCGGCTGCTCTGCTACTACGATCCAGGGCTACAGCAGGAGGAGCCAAAATATCCCTCTGATGTTGGCTGGGAGTCACGTGACTGCTGTGCTGGCCGCTCGCCACCTCCCACTGTAGCCTTGGACTGTAGTAGCAGAGCGGCCAAGAGTCATGTGACTGGCCTAAAGCTAACTGGAAAAAGGTATTTAGAATCAACTATTTAAAAAAACACTTAGACCCCTTTCACACTGTGGGCCGCGTTTGCGGTACAGTGCTGCTCGTTTTAGGGGCGCTTTACTGCTGTTTAATTGCCACTTGTAGACTGCTAGCTTTTAACCCCAAAGAAGGGATTAAAAATTCCTGTGTTGCTTCGCTTCCGAATTGCTTTTCAGGTGCTTCGGAAGCACTGCCTATTCATTCCAATGTGCAGGGTGTTTTGGGAGCGCTAAACACAGCTCTCTCCAACCCGCCCCAAATATGCTCCTTCACTTTTTGGAATGTCCCACAAGCACACCACCCGAGTGTGAAAAGTCACACTTGAATGAATGGGAGGGGGTTTTCAGGCGCTTAGCAGAGGCTATTTCCAGCACTAAAGTACCTGAAGACCGCCCAGTGTGAAAGGGGTATTACAGATTGAGTTATTTACAGATAAAGGAGAGGGGCTTCCAGGATATTTTGTATAGTTTTTTACTATGAATAGTGACAGGAGGGGGGGCGGAGACAGAGACAGAGACATGGGAGCTGATAGGCAGGGAGGGAGGGGGGTGAGGGGGAGAGAGGAGAGCTGTGGATGACATCAGTGGCGTACCTACAGGGGGGCAATCCGCCCCAGGTGGCACAAACTGGGGGGGTGCCAGGCCGGCGCCCCCATCCTCCCCCATAAGTCAAGCGGTGACAGCGGGGTGGGTTCAGGCAGTGCAGCGGCGATGGATGTGACAGTGCAGGGAGAGACAAGCTGTGACAGGATACGGAGGTGCCCGGGCCAGGTGCGGACTGTACTGCTACCCGGGTGACACGCAGGACTGGCCGCCGGCTTGATACGGCGGAGCAGAAGAAAGAAAAAACTGTCTCCCTCCTGTACAGCAGGGGAAGGAGAGAGAGAGACAGAGAGACAGTGGGGCAGCACTGAATAGAGGACAGGAAATGCTAAGTTACCTAGCAGGTGATTGGTTGCTAGGTGGTCCTAGCAACCAATCATTAGCATTGTTAATATGAAAAATTAATTCCAGCAGTTCTCTGTTCAACGCTGCTGTGTCTCCCCCTCTGCATGAGTAAGGTAGGAAGGGGCAGAGCTGTGAAACGTACAGGTGGTCCAGTGCTGAGGGGGGGTTGTGTAATGTGCAAGGGGTCCATAGCTGGGGGGTGGCTGTGTAACACACAGGGGTCCAAAGCTGGGGGGTGGCTGTGTAATATGCAGGGGGTCCAAAGCTGGGGTGGGGGGTTGTGTAATGTGCAGGGGTCCAGAGCTGCGGGGTGGGGGGCATGTTGTGTAATGTAAAGGGGTCCAGAGGTGCAGGGTGCTGTGTGATGTAAAGGGGTTTCAGAGATGCAGGGGGTCATGTAATGTAAAGGGGTCCAAAGTTGCAGGGGGTTGTGTAATGTAAAGGGGTCCAGAGGTGCAGGGGGTTGTGTAATGTAAAGGGGTCCAGAGGTGCAGGGGATTGTGTAATGTAAAGGGGCCCAGAGGTGCAGGAGATTGTGTAATGTAAAGGGTTCCAGAGGTGCAGGGTGCTGTGTGATGTAAAGGGGTCCAGAGGTAACCACTGTAAGGGTCTGGCAGGAGGCTAGGAGGATATATGGGAAACCTAATCATATCTCACCTCATATGCCCCTATGGGGCAACCCCATGCTCCCTCACCTTCACAGTATACCAGACCCCTCTATCTGGGCAAAAAAGGGTATTCTTACACTAAAACATATAGTTCAGGACGGTAGGCTTATGACTTTCCAGGTCCTGAGGCAATCATTTGCTATCCCATCCTCCTTCCAATTTAGATACTGGCAGCTAAAGCACGCTTTTGAAGCTCAGTTCCCTGCCCCCCTTATTTTGGAACCAGACTCCATTGAACGGCTCCTGATTTCTAGTGTGATGGGGAAGCCACTTTCAACATTATATCTATACCTCACAGTAGAGTATGACACCTAACTAACTAAGACATGGGAAAAGTGGAGGGTTGATATTCCTTCCCTAGATGAAGAGGAATGGAAGGAGTGTTTAATCTCCTACATTCCTTCCATGATCGCGGCGAAAGATAGGTTCATACAATTTAAGTTGCTACACAGAGCGTACTTCACCCCACAGAGACTGGCGCGCATTTACAATCAAAGGGACCCCAATTGTCAGAGATGCAGGCAGGAGGTGGGCACCTTTTGGCACATGGTCTGGTCCTGTCCCAAACTTAAACCCTTTTGGTCAGCAGTGGCCTCCACACTGAGCAATTTCACAGGTTTAAATGTACCGGTCGATCCTCAGATACTATTGCTTAGCCATTCGGAGGATCTTGAGGGAGACAGATATAGTAAATTGTGTCTTACCTTCGCATTATATTATGCTAGGCGTGAAATGTTACTGGTATGGAAACAGGCAGAGCCTCCTACTTTGGCATCGTGGAGAAGGTCGGTGAACATGGCACTTCCCCTGTATAGACTGACATATGAAAGTAGGCAATGCCCAGGAAAGTTCGATAAGATCTGGTCCTCTTGGGTAGACGCCTCTGGGGTCCCGAAACCCCCTACTCCATAATTATTATGCTGTGAAACTCATTGGAGGACATCCTATGTCTCTTTGCCTACTCTCCTTGTGCCCGTTCCCTCTTGCCCCCCCCGTACCTTTCCTTCGCTCCCCTTCCCCCTCCTCCCTCCTCCTCTCCCCCCCTCCTCCCCCTTCCCCCCTCCCCCTCCTTATCAGGCTGGATTGAAAATGGTTACTTATATAAATTTATCTACGATGGTATAATACTATAATGCAATAAGGTGTATTGTTAAGTGATATTTCTGATAACTGCACAACTGGAATATCTGATAAACAGAGACTACAGGTTGAAGGTAGATTTTACTGTCATTCTCCTCTATACTTTGAATGTACTAAATCATCTTGTAATGTAATGCTGATTTGTTTAATAAAAAAAAATTCTGTTAAAAGGGGTCCAGAGGTGCAGGGTGCTGTGTGATGTAAAGGGGTCCAGAGATGCAGGTGCTGTGTAATGTAAATGGGTAAAGAGGTGCAGGGGGTTGTGTAATGTAAAGGGGTCCAGAGGTGCAGGGAGTTGTGTAATGTAAAGGGGTCCAGGGGTGCAGGCTGCTGTGTGATGTAAAGGGGTCCAGAGGTGCAGGGTGCTGTGTGATGTAAAGCAGACCAGAAGTGCAGAGTGCTGTGTGATGTAAAGGGGTCCAAAGGTGCAGGGTGCTGTGTAATGTAAAGGGGTCCAGAGGTCCAGGGTGCTGTGTGATGTAAAGGGGTCCAGAGGTGCAGGGTGCTGTGTGATGTAAAGGGGTCCAGAGATGCAGGGGGTTGTGTAATGTAAAGGGGTCCAGAGATCCAGGGGGTTGTGTAATGTAAAGGGGTCCAGAGATCCAGGGGGTTGTGTAATGTAAAGGGGTCCAGAGGTGCAGGATGCTGTGTAATGTAAAGGGGTCCAGAGGTGCAGGGTGCTGTCTGATGTAAAGGGGTCCAGTGGTGCGGGGGGGCTGTGTAATGTAAAGGGGTCCAGTTGTGGAGAGGGGGTACAAAGTCATGACAAATAGATATTGGGAGATGCAGAGGTATGCAGGGGGCACAGTGGAGTGTTTTTACATTTTAAATTTGGGGTGGTGCTAGATATAGGATCCACCCCGGGTGCCAAATGCTCTAGGTACACCCCTGGATGATGGAGGCGCGTAAGCTGACCACGGTAGTCAGGGCTCAGCAGCCATGATTATCGTGGCCAGCTCACAGAGGGGGACACAGGAACAGGCAGGATCATTCAAGTTTTTTACAGTTAAGAGAGGGGCAGAGAGGGGCAGATTGTTGTTTATTCTGCTATAAGGCAACAGAATCTCTTTTTTTCTTTTTTTTAGGGTTACAAACATTTTCAGCTTGAAAAAAAAAACTTTTCTTAGCCTCAAGATGTATTGGAGAGTGTGATACTGTTTAGGGGGTTGTCAGTTGCCGGAACAAACATCCAGCGGCTCTTGTGGGGGTTAATTACATTTGTATTTCCTTCAATCCATTGAGACTCCGTTAATTTGTGGTATAAAGTAACAGAGTGCATAGGCCATATTTAAAAGAACCTGTTTCTTTTCTCTGCTTGGAAAGAGCACAGGCGCACTTTAAGGGAGCATTCTGCACATTGCTCGGCACCCATAAATATTTTAGTAGTTACCATCTCCTACATCACTCAACATGGTCACATAATGGTTTAAATTAAATATTTCCATTATCTTTCTATGACACCTCTTTGATCAATGGAAGTGTTCCATGGTTTCGAAACACATGCTAATAAGGTTGTTTTATGCTGGTTCAGTAAAGACGCTTATTTGTAAAGTGCTAGCATAACTGCAGCACACCCAGATACTACTGACTGGAAAATGTTTCTAAAGTGGATAAAACAGCAACCTCGTGAAAGAATACTAAATAACCTGTGGGCAAATCAATAGGCGCTATTCTTAGTGATCTTATAGCTCTACTGGTTCATAACTCCAGTTTGCCAATCCTTGCTCATGACACTTTTATTGGACACTCCACAGGAAAATCATACACGTAATAATGGTAAATAAAACCTTCATTTTCACTTTGTACTTTACCGTCTTAAAATTCTCATCCATCTGGGCTTCTAATCCAATTTCAAAGTTATGAATGATAATATGAAGTAATTAGATGATAGATGATTTCATTCGAAGCTGTAAAAATGTTTCCAGCAGTAATTTGAGAACACCTGTTTTTTAATGAGATCTACAGTGGGTCTGCGTTTTAGGAAAAACATTAAAAATATATTCCTGTCTGACACTCTCAGAGATAAAAAGGGATCCGTCACAACATGACCTTTCCCATGAGCTGTAATAGCTCTCAATTTTCCTGATTACATGAGAAAATATGAAATTTGGAAGGGCAAACAGGTTGTGACCCTTTATTACAAAAAACACAGGTCAATTTGTTTGTTTTTGTTGATGTGTTTAGAACATATGGCAAGCTTAAAAATTTGACTAGATTATGGACATTCAACTATTTAAATATTCCTAACAAGCAGCAACTGAACTTTAAAACAAGCCCTTGCTGACCTCTGTTGTTGCTGACACTGTGGAGTGATTCATCCTCAATTGTTGCAGAAAAATCTCTGAAGTTATTGAAGTTGTTCTCACAGCAGCTCAGTCCCCACTCACAGCAGTAATTCAGCAGCTCAGCTCGCTGCTTCTTCATCCAGTAGTGACTCAGCAACTCAGCTCATGCTGCGTCACTCCTAGTAGTGACTGAGCAGCTCAGCTTCCCCTTGTCTGCCATCTGCGACTTTTAGCCTTCAAATCTCACTAGCACTACCCCACTAGGAACCGCTAGAAAGATGCCCAGGGTTCCTTTTCCCAACAGTTGCCTGCAGTCAGGCACACGGTCAGGGTCACTGTTTGGCTCAATGAACAGTCCAGGGCTTTTCTCTTTTTGTGTTTTTTATTTTTGGTAACTTGGATAGGGTTAGGGAATTGAGTGGGATACTCCAAAACTACAAACTCCAAAAGCCTGTAGCAAACTTGAGGATTGTAAACTTCCTCTGGTAAACAGTCCAAGCAAAGTCATTTCACAGGGAATTAAATAGACTAAGATCTTCAGGACACTGGACATTATGATCCCTATACACACACACACACAGTTGACTTTGGCCCACGAGGGAATGGCCTTAGCCCAAAGTCTGTAATATCTCTATCACCAGTTTGTAATCGCAGATGTCCTTGGAAAGTTGGTTGCCTCCTTCCAACATCCATGATCTCCTTCCAAGGGAAAAAGACCTGGAAGCTCTGTGTCTCAGAGTATTTATACTGACTCCCAGCAGCCATCTGGGCCACTTTCCCAGGGATTTCCAAGGCTGTATAAATATTCTTGCTGCCCATTTGCCTTGCTCCACACCTATGTTCCAGAACAACCCACAATTTTCCAGAAATCAGAAAGAGCAACCAAACCTGCAACAGGTGAAACACTGAACAGACTAGAGTAATCAACATAGCCAACCTGGTTACCTTGAGCCAAAACTAAATTTTCCTAACAAAAAACTGCAGCTCCACTGGATGCAGTGAGCCATAACTAAATTTACCTAATCCTATCAGCTATCTAGGAGCGTGCTACATCTCTATTGCAAACACTGAGCAGAAGCCCTGGGAGAGGGAGCTGAGCTGCAGAGAGAACAATTTCAGTACTTTTGCTTTAAACTTTGAGGACAAATCACTCCAACACTACCTGTAGCTACAGAGGTCAGTGGGGGCCTGACCAAAAGTTAACTTTAAAGAACACCCTTAATTATCATGTACATGCCTAACAGACTGATAAAACTGTCATTGAAGACAATGGAAGGGCCTGCTCTGTAAGCTGATAAGTAGGGATGAGCTTCGACTCGAACATCGGCTGTTCACAAGTTCGCCAAACAGCGAACAATTTGGGGTGTTCGCAGCAAATTCGAATGCCGCGGAACACCCTTTAAAAGTCTATGGGAGAAATCAAAACTGCTAATTTTAAAGGCTTATATGCAAGTTATTGTCATAAAAAGTGTTTGGGGACCTGGGTCCTGCCCCAGGGGACATGGATCAATGCAAAAATAAGTTTTAAAAACGGCTGTTTTTTTAAGGAGCAGTGATTTTAATAATGCTTAAAGTCAAACAATAAAAGTGTAATATCCCTTTAAATTTCGTAGCTGGGGGGTGTCTATAGTATGCCTGTAAAGGGGTGCATGTTTCCCGTGTTTAGAACAGCTTGACAGCAAAATGACATTTCAAAGGAAAAAAAGTCATTTAAAACTACTCGCGGCTATTGCATTGCCGGTCCCACAATACACATAGAAGTTCATTGATAGAAACGGCATGGGAATTCCCCACAGGGGAACCCCGAACCAAAATTTAAAAAAAAAATGACGTGGGGGGTCCCCCTAAATTCCATACCAGGCCCTTCAGGTCTGGTATGGATATTAAGGGGAACCCCGGCCAAAATAAAAAAAAAAAAAGACGTGGGGGTTCCCCCTAAATTCCATACCAGGCCCTTCAGGTCTGGTATGGATATTAAGGGGAACCCCGGCCAAAATGTTTTAAGAAAATGACATGGGGGGTCCCCCTAAATTCCATACCAGACCCTTCAGGTCTGGTATGGATATTAAGGGGAACCCCGCGCCAAAATAAAAAAAAAACAGCGTGGGGTCCCCCCAAAAATCCATACCAGACCCTTATCCGAGCACGCAACCTGGTAGGCCGCAGGAAAAGAGGGGGGGACAAGAAAGCGCCCTCCCCTCCTGAACCGTACCAGGCCACATGCCCTCAACATTGGGAGGGTGCTTTGGGGTAGCCCCCCAAAACACCTTGTCCCCATGTTGACGAGGACAAGGGCCTCATCCCCACAACCCTGGCTGGTGGTTGTGGGGGTCTGCGGGCGGGGGGCTTATCGGAATCTGGAAGCCCCCTTTAACAAGGGGACCCCCAGATCCCGGCTCTCCCCCCTGTGTGAAATGGTAAGGGGGTACAAAAGTAACCCTACCATTTCACTAAAAAACTGTCAAAAATGTTAAAAATGACAAGAGACAGTTTTTGACAATTCCTTTATTTAAATGCTTCTTCTTTCTTCTATCTTCCTTCATCTTCTTCTTCTTCTGGTTCTTCCGGTTCTTTTTGGTTCTTCCTCCAGTGTTCTCGTCCAGCATCTCCTCCGCGGTGTCTTCTTCCCTTCTTCTCCTCAGGCTGCTCCGCATTCATGATGGCATGGAGGGAGGCTCCCGCTTTTCTCTTCATCTTCTTCTCTTCTTCATCTTCTTCTCTTCTCCATCTTCTTCTCCGGGCCGCTCCGCATCCATGCTGGCATGGATGGAGGCTCCTGCTGTGTGATGCGTCTCCTCTTCTGACGGTTCTTAAATAACGGGGGGCGGGTCCACCCGGTGACCCCGCCCCCCTCTGACGCACAGGACATGACGGGACTTCCCTGTGGCATTCCCCGTGACATCACAGGGAAGTCCCGTCAAGTCACCGTGCGTCAGAGGGGGGCGGGGTCACCGGGTGGCCCCGCCCCCCCATTATTTAAGAACCGTCAGAAGAGGAGACGCGTCACACAGCAGGAGCCTCCCATCATGCCAGCATGGATGCGGAGCGGCCCGGAGAAGAAGATGAAGAAGAGAAGAAGAAAAGAAGATTAAGAAGAGAAGAAGATGAAGAGAAAAGTGGGAGCCTCTCTCCATGCCATCATGGATGCGGAGCGGCCCGAGGAGAAGAAGGGAAGAAGACGACGTGGAGGAGATGCTGGACGAGAACACCGGAGGAAGAACCAGAAGAACCAGAAGAAGAAGAAGATGAAGGAAGATAGAAGAAAGAAGAAGCATTTAATTAAAGGATTTGTCAAAAACTGTCTCTTGTCATTTTTAACATTTTTTGACAGTTTTTTAGTGAAATGGTAGGGGTACTCCCTTACCATTTCACACAGGGGAGGGCCGGGATCTGGGGGTCCCCTTGTTAAAGGGGGCTTCCAGATTCTGATAAGCCCCCCGCCCGCAGACCCCCACAACCACTGGCCAGGGTTGTGGGGATGAGGCCCTTGTCCTCATCAACATGGGGACAAGGTGTTTTGGGGGGCTACCCCAAAGCACCCTCCCAATGTTGAGGGCATGTGGCCTGGTACGGTTCAGGAAGGGGGGGCGCTCTCTCGTCCCCCCCTCTTTTCCTGCGGCCTGCCAAGGTTGCGTGCTCGGATAAGGGTCTGGTATGGATTTTTGGGGGGACCCAACGCCGTTTTTTTTTTTTTATTTTGGCGCGGGGTTCCCCTTAAAATCCATACCAGACATGAAGGGTCTGGTATGGAATTTAAGGGGACCCCCCACGTCGTTTTTTTTTTTAAATTTTGGTTCGGGGTTGTATTGTTGGAGTAGTTTTAAATTACTTTTTTTCCTTTGAAATGTCATTTTGCTGTCAGACTGTTCTAAACACGGGAAACATGCGCCCCTTTACAGGCATACTGTAGACATCCCCCAGGTATGAAATTTAAAGGAATATTACACTTTTATTGTTTGACTTTAAGCATTATTTCTCCCGAAAAAACGGCCGTTTTTAAAACTTTTTTTTGCATTGATCCATGTCCCCTGGGGCAGGACCCGGGTCCCCAAACACTTTTTATGATAATGACTTGCATATAAGCCTTTAAAATTAGCACTTTTGATTATTCATGTTCGTGTCCCATAGACTTTAACGGTGTTCGCGCGTTCGAACAAACTTTTTTCCTGTTCGCATGTTCTGGTGCGAACCGAACAGCGGGGTGTTCGGCTCATCCCTACTGATAAGCAAAATGAAGAGGTACTCATATGAGCTCAGTATTCTGATGTTCAGTAGTGGAAAAAAGGAAGGCAGTAGTTGGGGCAGAGGCAGCATGTCTGGAGAATTACAACTGTTGCTATTTTGTTTACTCTAGACTACCATAGAGTACAGTAGGGGTGACAAGATCACTAAAATGTTTAGGGGCCCATGTATACTGGGCACTGTGCGTTTAGCCCTGGTACATGAGATTCTGGTGTTTTGGTGCAGGTGGAAGGCACAGGTGCACCTTCCAGCTCTGCTGCCAGCAGCCTTTATAACTCTATGAGGGGCTGAAAGCTGCTGAAGGTGGACAGAGTGCCCCAGCAGACTGCTGGTGTTCAAGTAATTTGCCCCTGGGTGCATACTGCCCTAAATGTAAGTATAACTTGGTGCACTGGTAGGTGGGGCCAGGTGTATAGTACCCCAATGGAGAGTAAGTGCACCCAGAAACTTATGACAATGCATCACAATGTATTAACAATGTTCCAACAAGTTGGCTAACAGGCTTAAATGATGCAGCAGAACACTTTACAGCGGAGTCTTACAGCAGGACACATAACAACAGTCTCTCTCTACTGTGGAGGTAACACTAGGTGGCTTACTGTACCCAGAAGCATCGGACAATGGAGGAGGCCGTAGAGCCGTGTGGCAGCAATAGCACATGAAGCTGCAGAAGTTCCTACTAATAGACCAGGCTGAAGACAGGAAGCCGGGTGGCTTGGCAGTATTTTCATATTCCCTGTTTTGATGGTGAAAAACCTCTGTGTGGGCAACTGATTTATGTGGCCCTGTAACATAATAGTGGTGTGTTTTTTATTTAAATTACATTTTTTTATTTTTCTCCATAATGCCATAATTTACTGGGTCCTTCTGGCCAGCATTTACAAATTTGTTAGTGTGCAATGAGTAATCTGTTCTGTTATAAGTGTGGTACGGAATCTTAATTAAGACCTCAGTGTTTTGTTTTTCAGTGCCTCCAACCTTACGGTAAATTTTGTGAACCTAGTTCAGATAATCAGTACATACCACAATCCTTTTCTGAGTTTGTTAATTTATGGGGTTTTCTTACCAATGTATAAGTATCTCCCAACAAAATTAATAAGTAAATAATTTATTAATTAACAAGTATAGTTACACAATGTTATACAGAACTGGAATTTCTGGTGATTGATATTTCACACACACATAATCAAAACATCAACACAGCAATGAAACAATATTTCTTAATAGATACAAATAACTCAGTGGAGCCCAAATTGTTCTGTTAGAAAATATGTGCGGTAATTGCGCTTTACATTCAAGAACACAATATCCCTTGTCGCTCTGAATCCTCAGAAGGAATCCAAAGTATGTCTCATGGAGTCAACAGAAAAATATTGCCAATTTGAAAGAAATATTAAACCAACAAAGATTATTAAAATTGAATGGGGCAATAATACTCTCCCTGAGACCACAGAAATTTAAATTGATGTAATACAAGTTTGTCTGAATTCCCCCAAACACGGCTTCAATAATACACAGCCTAGACAATCGATATGGGCAGATGATAATGATAAATTACCCTACATACAGCATATGATAATGTCAATACATAAGCTATAAAATATAATCCTTACAATTTTGAGAGAAAAGATAATTAAGATTTGTATGGTCTGTATCTTACCAACAGTTTAAAAGGGGGAGATGTCCACCAATATCTAAGTACATTGAGTGGTTCCAGTCACAAGGTCCAGCAAGATGGGGAGTGGTGAATCCGCTTGAATAGTTTATTGAAAACAGTAAAAGTAGCGCACTTACCAAAAAGAACAAATAAAACAGCATGTAATATAAATCAGCCGGCCGGCCTGCATGCACCCGTTCGCAATGGGATGGAAACAATGACGTCAGCGCGTCTGCCTTCCGACGTACGTTTCGTCCTATTGGACGTTGTCATAGGAACGGATAATTATAGGACCTGGGAGATGAGACAACTTCTCCACATGCAGTAACATGGTTGGGATAGGACGAAACGTACGTCGGAAGGCAGACGCGCTGACGTCATCGTTTCCATCCCATTGCGAACGGGTGCATGCAGGCCGGCCGGCTGATTTATATTACATGCTGTTTTATTTGTTCTTTTTGGTAAGTGCGCTACTTTTACTGTTTTCAATAAACTATTCAAGCGGATTCACACTATGGAGGATGTGTTTTTTATTCCCCTGGGTTCCCATTGCTGAGTTATTGGGCCTTGTTGTCGGTGAGTCCCGGGTGATCCTCCCTCTATGCTGAGACAGATGGTGGTGTCCCCACTGAGTGGATTTCTGGCATAAGCTTCATTACAGCTTACCTCTGGTAAACATATATCTACATAGGTGGTGGATTCTTCTCACAAGATGTTTTTATTCACTAAAGTTTCCAATCACTATTGGTGGAACATATTGCAATAAGGACTGTTGGTATCAGAAGTCACTTTTACTGTCACGGACTTTACCTTTTTTTGTCACTTTTTACATTTATCTGCATCCAGTTTTATAGCACATTTCTCTGATTATTTTTCACATATATATTGTGTTGATATCTAATTTATTTTATATTGATCACTTTACAGCATTTGAAATAATTGAGGATTCATTGATTGCTTATATTTAGCGCGGTTCTTTTATGTATTGTACTTATTTGATTCTTCTACCTGGGAATTAGAACTGCAGCTTAGGGGTGTGGGGAAGCGCAGTAATTTTTTATTTTTTCTTACATCATAAAATGTACCATAATACTGTACGAGTGGAAGGGACTCAGGGAGCGCTAAATGTTCGTGGGTTAGGGGCGCAAATTACTTGTCTTGCCTTGGGTGCTGACAACCTATGCTACGAACATTTTACTGTTAGGGGTCCCCACAACTTGGGACATTTTATCAAGGGGCCACGGCACTAGTAAGGTTGAGAACCATTAGTCTAGGGGGTGTATCCGGTGTGTGGGTCTGTGATCCCCTCTCTAAGGCCCTCACATCCTTTATACCATCTGGGACAATAAGCTCATAAAATTATCATAAGGTCAGCCCAGAAGGTTTGGCTTATTCTCCATTGGTTAGAGAATTCTAATGATTTACCTGGTGAATTCAGGTAATATCATCTTCAGCCACTAGGTGTGCTGAGAACAGAAAATGTGTTCTAAACTTTCTATCAAAAGAAAAAAAAAATGTTTTCTTTATAATGGGTATTTTCATGTAGATGCAGTCATAGTTTCTATGTCTTTACAACAATGATGGGTATCTAACACAATTCTTTATTTTCACTATATTAAAATATTATATTTCTAGTTTTAGGATCACATATATATATATATATATATATATATATATATATATATATATATATATTATATATATATATATATATATATATATATATATATATATATATATATATACAATGCCAAATGTATAAAGGTTTTCAGTGTTTTCCTACTGCATTTGAAATGAACCTTGGACATTTCAGGCACATTTCCATTATTGACTGTTCCAATATTGGTGTTTATTTGTCCTTTTGGTGTATCATCATCTTTGCTTCTCAGTCATTGTCTGAGGGAATGCTTGAGTCAACCTGTATCAATTATGTCTATATTTTATAAACAGCATTCATATCAATATGACTACTATTTTTTATTATGCTTCAATGTGCATGATTTATGTATTGTATATTATGATACATTATATATATTTGTTACTCATGAATTGATTCCTATGCATTTAATTGATCAGCAATTCTCTATGGCTATACAGTTTTCCCTTGTGGGACGGTGACATTTAATTTAAGGTATCCTAGACTATTTCAAAGACATACCCATGCCTCATTTAAAGTCCCACTACCCCCTTCCTTTGTTCTATAAAGAAATACAGGGATGGAGACATGGTTATGTAAATTTTGGGGCCCAATCAGGTCAGTTCCTTCATGACTTGAGTCAACATTGGGGTTTGACTAAGGAGGTAATTTCATCCTTGGAAACAATGGGGTTATTTCCCCATGTTTTTTCTTTAAGCAAAGGTTTCATAACTTTGGTCTGAAAACACATTTTGACCATACTCAGCGGGTTTTGTATCAGATTCATGTCTACTTGGTTTTGACATACGTTTTGTCTCTTTTTAACTCTCCAATGGATAGTATAACTCAATCAGCCATTTCTGTGGGGAGGGGTGAACGCTCTCCTGGAGGGATGACTCCTGATCTGAAAAGCTTCATAAAAAAAATATATAATATTTTATGTATCTCAGCCATGACAGTTCATAAAGGGGGGGTCACATTAGGGATTAATAACTCTGATCAGCAGGTTGTAATCAGCTGATTCATTCATGTAAAGTGCTACAGAGAAAGGGACTATCTTCAGTCTCTTTCTCTGTCTCAAAAAAAGAGATATGGGGGTCTGTTTAGACCTCGGATATCTCACCAAAGCACCCCCCAAAAAACCACAAACGTAGTAAGAACCCCCAGGTCCACCTGCATTCACCCATCCACAGTGACAGTTCCCCCACCACACTCATCCGTCCACGGTGAAGGTCCTCCCCGCACTCACTCCTCCACGGTGACAGTTCCCCCCCCCGCACTCACCCCTCCACGGTGACAGCCCCCCCACGCACTCACCCCTCCACAGGGACGGTCCCCCCCACCCCACCATGGCTTCCTTAGCGTCTTCTCCCAGCCAATCTGTTCCATCCTGATTAGCCAGGAGGAGAAGCCGGAGGACAATAGCTAATATTACTTCGCTATTGTCACAAGTGGGTGGGTTTGGGGTGCAATGCTCTGCACCACCATCCCAACCTTTTTCAAGCCAAAAAAATATACACTATTAAGGATTTTAGTGTATTTTTAGCGCAAATATTGATTTGATAAACATTTGCACAAATATTGTGCTACCTTAAAAATCAGAAGCACCTTCTTTTTATTCTACTGGCCATGTGCTTTCAGAAAATGTATGGTTTGGGGGGTCTTTTACAAATTCTGAAAGCTGTAAGTGAAAAATGAAAACCTCCAGATTGTTAGAGAAATTTTTGGGTACGTTCAATTTTCACCATTTTGCAAAAAGGAGCAACTTAAAATTTACAAATATTTGTTATTTATTAACTCCATACAGGTTAAGCTTTTATATTTAGTAGGGATTTAGCAGGAATTTTGTAAAATTAGCTGTGCTTTTATCTGCTAATAATAGTTTTAGTGTATTTTTTGCAAATATTTTAGTTTGATAAACATTTGCGCAAATACCGCAGGGTCTAAAAAATCAGTAGCACCTTCTTTTTATTTTAGAGGTTATATGCTTTCAGAAAATATATGTTTTTTTGGGTATTTCACAAATTCTGAAAGCTGTAAGGGAAAAATGAAAACCTTCAGTTTTTTTGAGAAATTTGGATATTTACATTTTTGCGTACGTTCGATTTTCACTATTTCGCAAAAAGGCACAATGTAAAAATTACAAATATTTGTTACTTATTAAATCAATACAGGTTAAGCCTTTTATTTAGTAGGAATTTTGTAAAATGTGCTGTGTATTTATCTGCTAATCATGATTTTAGTGGATTTTTAGTAAAAATATTGTTTTGATTAACATTTGCGCAAATATCATGGAAACTTAGAAATCAGTAGCACCTTCTTTTTATTCTACTGGTCATGTGCTTTCAGAAAATATATGGTTTGGGGGGTCTTTTAAAAACTTTGAAAGCTATAAGTGAAAAATAAAAAAGCAAAGCAAAAATGGTCTGGCCACCTGAAGGTAAAGATGGAGCACAGGGCCTGGCAGCGAAAGGGTTAAACGACAATAGTGTTCCTTCATTGTTATATTTTTAAAAAGCTCTTTCCTTATTGTTTATAGCTTTTTTAACTTTGGCCGCGAGCCACATAGGTTTTATTTTTAGCCTTTTAAACGTATTGCCCATGGGATAAAGAAATATAAAATTTAGAGGGAGGCGATGCTTCCTCTAAGTGGATGGGATCTTTAGTGGAGACATCAATGTCTGTTACTAAGGTAAGCACACAATTAATGAAAGTTTTTTTAAGAGAGTATTACATTTATTATCGCATAATAATATAAAAAAATACACATGATTAACATTACACATAAACCAAAGGTGATAATGGATACAGGAAATAGCAAAATGCTTGGATATGCAGAAGGGCCGACATGTTTCGCAGGTTCCTACTTCTTCAAAGGCACTGCATACATCTACAATTTCATCCAATTTGAGACTACAGATGCTTATATGGGCGATTGCGGCATAATGCAGTGGTCAGGGCTCGGCCAAAAGGGTCAACCAAGTGCGACAGCTACCCGGTGGAAGCCAGATCCGCCAGGTTTGGAAAGTGGTGGTATCGAATCACACAATTACCAGGGTCTCGGATAATGCCAAAATTCTGAAGATTTAAATTTATAGGAAGGTGCCTTTAGGTAAATCGCATGAACTGGTAAGTAATTAATATAACTAATAAAATGAAATAAAGAGCCAACATATCAGAAAGATACAGTCAGGTCCATAAATATTGGGACATCCACACAATTATAATCTTTTTGGCTCTATACACCACCACAATGGATTTGAAATTAAACAAACAAGATGTGATTTAACTGCAGACTTTCAGCTTTAATTTGAGGGTATTTACATCCAAATCAGGTGAACGGTGTAGGAATTACAACAGTTTGTATATGTGCCTCCCACTTTTTAAGGGACCAAAAGTAATGGGACAGATTAACAATCATCCATCAAACTTTCACTTTTTAATACTTGGTTGCAAATCCTTTGCAGTCAATTACAGCCTGAAGTCTGGAACGCATAGACATCACCATCACCCGCTGGGTTTCATCCCTGGTGATGCTCTGCCAGGCCTCTACTGCAACTGTCTTCAGTTCCTGCTTGTTCTTGGGGCAATTTCCCTTCAGTTTTGTCTTCAGCAAGTGAAATGCATGCTCAATCGGATTCAGGTCAGGTGATTGACTTGGCCAATGTATAACATTTCACTTCTTTCCCTTAAAAAACTCTTTGGTTGCTTTCGCCGTATGCTTCGGGTCATTGTCCATCTGCACTGTGAAGTGCCGTCCAATGAGTTCTGAATCATTTTGCTGAATATGAGCAGATAATATTGCCCGAAACACTTCAGAATTCATCCTGCTGCTTTTGTCAGCAGTCACATCATCAATAAATACAAGAGAACCAGTTCCATTGGCAGCCATACATGACCACGCCATGACACTACCACCACCATGCTTCACTGATGAGGTGGTATGCTTTGGATCATGAGCAGTTCCTTTCCTTCTCCATACTCTTCTCTTCCCATCACTCTGGTACAAGTTGATCTTGGTCTCATCTGTCCATAGGATGTTGTTCCAGAACTGTGAAGGCTTTTTTAGATGTTTTTTGGCAAACTCTAATCTGGCCTTCCTGTTTTTGAGGCTCACCAATGGTTTACATCCTGTGGTGAACCCTCTGTATTCACTCTGGTGAAGTCTTCTCTTGATTGTTGACTTTGACACACATACACCTACCTCCTGGAGAGTGTTCTTGATCTGGCCAACTGTTGTGAAGGGTGTTTTCTTCACCAGAGAAAGAATTCTTCGGTCATCCACCACAGTTGTTTTCCGTGATCTTCCAGGTCTTTTGGTGTTGCTGAGCTCACCGGTGCGTTCTTTCTTTTTAAGGATGTTCCACACAGTTGATTTGGCCACAACTAATGTTTTTGCTGTCTCTCTGATGGGTTTGTTTTGTTTTGTTAGCCTAATGATGGCTTGCTTCACTGATAGTGACAGCTCTTTGGATCTCATATTGAGAGTTGACAGCAACAGATTCAAAATGCAAATAGCACACTTGAAATTAACTCTGGACCTTTCTATCTGCTCCTTGTAAATGGGATAATGAGGGAATAACACACACCTGGCCATGGAACAGCTGAGCAGCCAATTGTCCCATTACTTTTGGTCCCTTAAAAAGTGGCAGGCACATATACAAACTGTTGTAATTCCTACACCGTTCACCCGATTTGGATGTAAATACACTCAAGTTAAAGCTGAAAGTCTGCAGTTAAAGCACATCTTGTTCATTTCATTTTAAATCCATTGTGGTGGTGTATAGAGAATTGTGTCGATGTCACAATATTTATGGACCTGACTGTATGCATTGCATGCTCAAATGCTAATAAAGGGACGTATTAGTTAATATTCCAAAAGAAAAATTAGAAGGTTAGCCCAATGTGAGCCACACTGACTAAAAAAGCCTGGCAGATCCATAAGTGGTATTGAGCATGTAAATAAGAAGATTGAAAAAGAGGGAACTAGCAGGTGTATTTTAAATGAGTGTATCGCAAAAATACCTATCATAATAGTATTGCCCATGGGAATTTACTTTGCAGTGAGTTCACAAACAGTCTTTTTGAAGAATTGCCATTTCTGTTCTGTGTTCATCGATGTTAATATTATTTTGCTCACAGCTAACATCAAATTAAATCAAATTATGGTCACTGCTACCCAGATGTTCCTTTATATGAACATTAGTAAGGAGCTCTGCATGGTTTGAGATTACCAGGTCCAACAGAGCATCATTCCTAGTTGGGGCCTCAATAAAGTGGACCATAAAATTGTCCTGTAATAGGTTTATAAATGTTTGCTCTTTAACTGTCCCAGCAGTGCCATTACTCTAGTCAATTCCCAGGTAGTTAAAATCCCCCATGCCTATCACCGTCCCAGCCCTTGCAACCCTTTCCATCTGTGCAAGGAGCTGAGTCTCCACCTCCTCAGTAACATTGGGTGGTCTATAACAAACTCCAATGATTAACTTTGATCTACGCACATCTATATACAGTTTCACCCATTATGCTTCAGCCACATCACACTCTCCATCAATTAGGTTCTCATTCATACTCGCTTTGAGATAACTTCTCACATAGAGACAGACCCCGCCACCTTTCCTTTTTACCCTGTCTCTCTGAAAGAGTGCATAGCCAGGAATATTAATAGCCCAGTCATGTGAGGAATGAAGCCAAGTTTCAGCAATACCGATTACATCATAGCTCTCCTCGTGCATCAGAGCTTCCAACTCACCTATTTTACTTGGCAGACTTCTGGCATTGGTGAACAAACACTTTAATGCATTATTATATTTTGCTCTGGTGTTTTGCATATCTTTTTTAGTAGTACAAATAGCACTATAATTTCCAATGGTTGTTTGCAACATGGGAACTTTCTTGTCACCTGCCATAACCCTCCCCCAATCTATCCCCATTCCACCCTCCATAAATGTCTGACCCCTATATGGCCTGTCTGCCCGATTGAATTCTAGTTCACCCTCCCCCCTCAAACCTAGTTTAGATATTCCTCCAACCTTCCCATAAACCTCTCCCCCAGCACAGGAGAGCCCCTTCCATTCAGGTGCAATCCATCTTTAGCATATAGGTTGCACCCCAATGAAAAGTCAGCCCAGTGCTCTAGAAACCCAAACCTTCCTTCTTACACCAGATCATAAGCTATGCATTCAGCTCTCTAATCACCCCCTGCCTTTCCTGTGTTGCGCATGGCACAGGCAATAGTTCAGAGAATATCACCTTGGAGGTCCTTCCATTCAACTTGCAGCCTAGTTCTTTAAATTGATTCTTAAGGAACCTCCACCTTCCATGTATTCTGTCATTGGTTCCAACATGGCCCAAGACAGCTGGGTCATGCCCAGCCCCTCCCTGTAGTTTATCAACCCGGTCCACCGCATGCCGAACCCTGGCACCAGGGAGACAGCAAACCAATCGGTTGAGGCGAATTACACAAGAAGAGCTGCTCCTTATGGTGGGGGTGGGCTGGTAACCCTAGTTTTCTTCATCACAAGCTGTCACCAAGTCACAGTACTCATGATTGCACCACAAAGCTGGAACAGCTTGGTGATGGTGTGGAGACAGTACAAGAAACTATAGGCAGAAGAGTAGTCATATCTGGAAATAGTTTTGGGCAGACAATCGAGTAGTCAGGTGCAGGCAAAGGTTGTGGGCAGACAAAGGTTGTTGTTAGGACATTCTGGATCAGCAGGAAATATAATATAAATATAACTCTTTTGCACAAAAGATTGCTGATGATGGGACACAACACCGGCAACTTCAGAGGCTGGTGCTTAAATACCCTTTAGTCAGGGCAGAGGACAAGCCCAGTGTAGTTTTAGGGAATTCTGGAAGTCCTGATAGAGATTGTGCAAAAACCAATGAAAGTCCTTGCAGGGATTTTGCGAGTACCATTGGAAGTTATGAAAGTAAAAACAAAAAATAAATTTTAGCCCTGTACTGAAACCTAATTAGCTTTTTTTTTTAACTCATTCTTTCCCTTCTCCACTTTCTATTTTTTTTCTTGATTTTTGTATTATTTGTATGTAAACTTTTTAAAACTTTTTAAAATTGCTTTGCACCAGATGCATGATTCTAATAGCAGAAATAAAGTTTGTACTTATTTTTATTACCGCTTTCATTCCCTTCCCTTTCTTTTATTACATGCATGGGCACATTCATTTAATTTTTGGAAGGTCTGCTAACCATCTACCTGGTAACCTTCTTGCAAATTCCAAAAGTACAAGATGATCATTTAAGTTTGTGGCCCTTCTGTGGGTAAGGACCTACTATTTCTTCAGTCTTTGGGCATGGTTGTAACACATGCCAAAGTATAGCCAGTATGTCTCTGAGTAATAACCAGGTATATGTAATTTGAAGATAACCCAGGATGCATTATTGTGGATTATTAAAATCTGGGTTATTTATAGGGTAAATATTTATGTATCAACCTTTCTTTATCCCACATCTAATATCAGTAGCTATAATTTATAATTAAAGATACAAGAGCTCTAAGGTGATATGTGATACAGTTTAGGAAATGTAAGGTATGAAGTATAAGAATAGTTGAATTCCTTCAGTTTAAAAGTAAAGTAATATAAAGTTTGAGATTGCATGTATTTTAATCACAAATCTCCACTAGCAGAGCAGGGGTTAACTTCAAATAAGTTGGAAAGTCCTGCATTGTTGGCTCCTCCAAGCCCTAGCAAAGTTCACAGGTTATGTGGATGAAACGCGTCATCATGCTACCTAGAAGCACAGCCTCACTCCTCTTTCTGCCTGACGCTAGGCACGTGGGATGTCACGACCATTGAGCTCCACTTCTTAACATAAGAGGAACCCTTAGCAAAGAGGTGGATGGAAGCCAGGAGTTACTTAAAATATATACGTAGGGATCTTTCTAATGCCGCGTACACACAACCGGACCTTCCGGCAGAAAAGGTCAGACGGAATTATTCCGTCAGACATTCCGATCGTGTGTGGGCTTCATCAGACTTTTTCTTTCTTAAATTCTGACGGACCTAGAAATAGAACATTTCAAATCTTTCCAACGGAATCAGTTCCTATCAGGAAAACCGTTCATCTGTATGCTATTCCGATGAACCAAAAAAATGCAAGGGCAGCTATTGGCTACTGGCTATTGAACTTTCTTTTTCTAGTCCCGTCGTACATCATCGCGTTCTAAACGATCGGACTTTGGTGTGATCATGTGTAGGCAAGTCCGTTTCAGCAGAACTCCATCGGACCTCCGTCTGAAAGACCGTCGGAGTCTATTCTGATGGAAAGTCCGGTCGTGTGTACACAGCATTAGCACAGCAACAATCAAATGGGGTTGGTAAAAAAAAGGGTTTTGTACCCCAGGCTGTGATGGTTATTCCCGAATCGCAGAACTTTTATAGCTTTTCACTCTAAATGAGCTGCTAATGACTATATCTGAGTTACTGTGCTCGCAGTGCCCACCAGTGTAGGGTGATACTGTGAAGACTAACTAGTGCAAATGCCCTTCTTGGATGATACATGTTATTAATAGTGACTGTGACCATGCAAATTACTAATATTACAGCATTTTCTTGGCTGAAGTATATAGCCATATGTACTCAGACATTAATTTCTTACTTAGTACTGATCCAACTGTTGTGATGTTCCTCCATGAAGTCTGAAAGAATAAAGAATTGAAATAGCCTTATAGCAATAGTGTAGGACAGTCGACTCTACTTAAGGGTCAGTGATGACAATACAAATTCTCAATGAGATGTGGTTATGTATATAAGAGGTCCAGATGATTCCATGACAATGTTGTCATTTTTTATGCATGATGGATTTGTGGATGTTTTATATTTGTCAGTTTATATTTTTGATAATTAATAGAGATAGCATTTATTACCACACTTGGCCCTGAGGTAGCTATCTGTTAGCCATCTTTTTTTTTTTTTCTTTTTTTTTGTGGCCTTAGTATGGTATTGTTATCACTATATGTGGTAGAATATTTTCATGTTCTTTACTTATTACTTCCTGCAGAATAGACAGAATGCATAAAAAATAAAAATACACTACAGTAGAAGCTTTCTTGTTATTGTGTAGAGTGATACTGAGAAGATTATCATGACAGATATCAGTTAGCCCGTATAGCTGTCCCATTTTGCAAGTATAAAAACACATAATTTGCAATTTTAGTCAAATGTGTATGTTAGGATTTAAAAAAAAAAAACATACTAAGTATATCTTTGTCATACATGTACTTTTCCTTAATTTTCTAAAAACACGACAAAAATAGAATACCTGTTGTACTGGCAAAAACCCAGTGGGCTTTTAACTTCCTGTTTGGATTGACAAAACAGTGCCTTTTTCTAGAATGAAATCTGAAGTGTGTCATCAGCCATGCCTGTTGGACTACATACAGTGCCTTGAAAAAGTATTCACACCCCTTGAAATTTTCCACATTTTGTCATGTTACAACCAAAAACGTAAATGTATTTCATCTGGATTTTATGTGATAGACCAACACAAAGTGGCATATAATTGTGAAGTGGTAGGAAAAGGATAAATGGTTTTCAAATTTTTTTACGAATAAATATCTGAAAAGTGTGGTGTGCATTTGTACTCAGCCCCCTTTACTTTGAAACCCCTAACTAAAATCTAGTGGAACCAATTGCCTTCAGAAATCACCTAATTAGTAAATAGAGTCCACCTGTGTGTAATTTAATCTCAGTATAAATACAGCTGTTCTGTGAAGCCCTCAGAGGTTTGTTAGAGAACCTTAGTGAACAAACAGCACCATGAAGACCAAGGAAAACACCAGACAGGTCAGGTATAACGTTGTGGAGAAGTTTAAAGCAGGGTTAGGTTATAAAAAAAATATCCCAAGCTTTGAACATCTCACCAAGCACTGTTCAATCCATCATCCGAAAATGGAAAGAGTATGGCACAACTTCAAACCTACCAAAACATGGCCGTCCACCTAATCTGACAGGCCAGGCAAGGAGAGCATTAATCAGAGAAGCAGCCAAGAGGCCCATGGTAACTCTGCAGAGATCAACAGCTCAGGTGGGAGAATCTGTCCACAGAACAACTATTAGTCGTGCCCTCTAAAAACCTGGCCTTTATGGAAGAGTGACAAGAAGAAAGCCATTGTTGAAAGGAATATATCTAATTCAAAAAATCGTGCTGGAGAGTTAACTCAAATAGTGAAATATGAATAAACAAAAATTAATGAAGATTAATAGGAAGACCGCAGCTGCTGCACAAAGGTGCCACAACCTTAAAGCAATGAAAAATATATAAAACAGCGCTAGCAGCCTATATCAAGCAATACACTTCCTAATAAACAGGGCCTAATATATAAATGTTAAGAGAAAACAAAAACATAAAATCTAAAAGTGCTCAGGTGCTTCAGTAAAAAGTGCAACGGTGCTCCAAAACTTTTGAATCAGCTCCCCTTTGGGGTCCCCACTCACCAAAATTATTGGATCCTCAGCTTCGCAGTCTGGGATCAAAAAGGCATTGATCAAATGATCTGGGGATATGCTGGATGGTCCTCAGCAAAATCTTGCAGGGAGACCTTTTAAGACAGAAAGGATGTACCACACTCCATAGATGGGGAAACAGAGAGAGAACTCATAGTGAAATAGCATTTGGCATCAATTATCAAGCGCATTCAATGCGCAACTTACAGGATTTTTGGCAAAAACAGGCATCAGTAAAAAAAATCATCCGAGTTCGCCGCTGAATGGTGTGCATTCCACGGAAATGGAAATTTGCATCAATGGTTAACACGAACTGGAAGTACGTCAACGCGTTTCGCCCCTCCTCCAGGGCATCATCAAGGACATAATGATGCCGTAGAGGAGGGGCGAAACGCATTTTGGAGCACTGTTGCACTTTTCACTGAAGCACCTGAGCACTTTTAGATTTTATGTTTTTGTTTTCTCTTAACATTGATACATTAGGCACTGTTTATTAGGATGTATATTGCTTGATATAGGCCACTAGCGCTGTTTTATATATTTTTCTTTGTTGAAAGGAAGCAATAAGAAGTTCTGTTTGCAGTTTGCGAGAAGCCGTGTGGGGGACAAAGCAAACATGTGGAAGAAGGTGCTCTGGTCAGATGAGGCCAAAATTGAACTTTTTGGCCTAAAAGCAAAACGCTATTTGTGGTGGAAAACTAACACTGCACATCACCCTGAACACACCATCTCCACTGTGAAACATAGTGGTGGCAGCATCATGTTGTGGGGATGCTTTTTTCAGCAGGGACAAGGAAGTTGGTCAGAGTTGATGGGAAGATGGCTGGAGTCAAATATGAGGCAATCTTAGAAGAAAACCTGTTTGAGTCTGCCAAAGACTTGAGACTGGGGCGGAGGTTCACCTTCCAGCAGGACAACGACCCTAAACATACAGTCAGAGCTACAATGGAATGATTTAGATCAAAACATATTCATGTGTTAGAATGGCCCAGTCAAAGTCCAGACCTAAATCCAATTGAGAATCCATGGCAAGACTTTTAACCCTTTCATGACTAAGCCTATTTTTGAAATTTGGTGTTTACAAGTTAAAATCCGTATTTTTTGCTAGAAAATTACTTAGAGTTCCCAAACATTATATATATTTTTTTAGCAGAGAATCTAGAGAATAAAATGGCGATTGTTGCAATATTTTTTATCACACGGTATTTGTGCAGCGGTGTTTTAAACGCAAATTTTTGGAAAAGTGACACTTTCATGAATTTTAAAAAATCCAAACAGTAAAGTTACCCCAATTTTTTTGTATAATGTGAAAGATAATGTTACGCCGAGTAAATAGATACCAAATATGTCACCCTTTATAATTGCACGCACTCGTGGAATGGCGACAAACTACGGTACCTATGAATTTCCATAGGCGACGCTTTAAAAAATTTTTACGGTTACCAGGTTTGAGCTACAGAGGAGGTCTAGGGCTAGAATTATTGCTCTCGCTCTGACGATCACGGCGATACCTCACATGTGTGGTTTGAACACCGTTTACATATGCGGGCGCGACTTCCGTATGCGTTTTCTTCGCTGCGCGAGCTTGCGGGGACAGGGGCACTTTAAAAAATTTTTTTTTTAAATTTATTTATTTATTTTATTTATTTTTTTACTTTAAAATTGTGTTTAAAAAAAATTTTTTTTTTTTTTTACTTTTATTGCTGTCACAAGGAATGTAAACATCCCTTGTGACAGTAATAGGTGGTGACAGGTACTCTTTATGGAGGGATGGGGGTCTAAAAGACCCCCCATCCCTCCTTTACACTTCAAAGTATTCAGATCGCCGAAAACGGCGATTCTGAATACTGTGTACTTTTTTAAATTCGGCGCCATTGGCAGCCGAGTAAACGGGAAGTGACGTCATGACGTCGCTTCCGCGTTTACAACAAGAAGGCTGGAACTCACAGCTTCGTTCCAGCCCGCCCCCAGCCGCCGAAGATTCCCGATTGGACACCGGGCCTCCCGATCGCACGGGAGGCCCGGTAACAGCGGCGGGAGGGGGGGGTGTCCCCTCCCGCTCCTCCGGTATAACAACCGAGCGGCTTTTAGCCACATCGGTTGTTATACACGGGTAGCCGATCGCCCGCTGGAAACAACGGTACCGGGATGATGCCTGCAGCTGCGGGCATCATCCCGGTATAACCCCGGAAAGCCGAGTACGCATATCTGCATACGGTCGGCGGGAAGGGGTTAAATTGCTTTTTTACAGATGCTCTCCATCCAATCTGACAGATCTTCAGCTATTTTGCAAAGAAGAATGGGCAAAAATGTCACTCTCTAGATGTGCAAAGCTGGTAGAGAAATCCCCAAAAAGCCTTGCAGCTGTAGATGCAGCGAAAGGTGGTTCTACAAAGTAATGACTCCGGGGGGCTGAAAACAAATGCATGCCACACTTTTCACATATTTATTTAAAAAAAAAAAATTGAAAACCATTTATCATTTTCCTTCCACTTCATAATTATGTGGCACTTTTTTGTTGGTCTATCACATAAAATCCCAATAAAATTAATTTACGTTTTTGCTGTAACATGACAAAAATGTGGAAAATGTCAAGGGGTATGAATACTTTTTCAAGGCACTGTACACCTATCCCCCCACCCCTCTCCATCTGAATGCATATATTTTATTTTTACAGCAAAACAATGCTGCCTTGACTCCCTAGAGTCTGCCTAAACACTGTGTGTAGGGTACTTGGGAGATGTAGATTTAGGCTTTATTCACACAGGCATACCTATCCACACAACCATGCAGAGGGCCATTTTTGCCAGCAGGGGACACACAGGTGTTCCCTGCATCTGTGCGCAGCCAGTCCTTTTGATGTCTATTGGGACACAGCTCATGGACACAGCCAGTGTGCATTCAGGAACATGCACCCACACCCGTACAGTTGTCAAATTGGCACCAGCGGCTGAGTGACTCAGGAAAGGCTATATGACTCACAGGCAGCACTTCTGAGACCCCCCACCCTACTTCTGGGACTTGCTGGAAACTTCCAGAAGAATGGGAGTGGAGGTGAGGAGGAGCTGTCTGGAGTATTCTGAGGGCTCTGACCAATCCCCAATAGATGGGTTGACAGGGGGTATGCTTCCTCAAATACTCTGGGTCAGCCCAGCTGGGGCAGTGGAGTTTGGGTGGAAGATGGAACTGAAGTGTTAGGAGGCTGTTGGAGACCCTTAAAGGTAGCCCCCTAGTCTGGGGGGGGGTGACCTCAGGTCTGGGAGTTCGGGTACGCAAGGGACTCTCTTCCTGACACACAGAGGTGTCCTGACCAGTGGCACGGGAGCAGGTGTGAGGACAGCAGGAGGAGAACACTGCCGGGCAAATCTCCAGGGAGGAAGACAGCCAGGTGGGCTGGTGAGTGTTACAGTTGGAGAAGGACTGAGAGGCAGCCTGAGAGGACTGGGTGAGAGCATTCTGAGATGGATGCAGAATCAGTCTGGGAGGACTGTGGAAGTTTAGCCAAGAGGGCTGGAGAAATGGGCAGCTGCAGCCAGCGCCTAAAGAGGTGGTCTGAGATCAGGAGTGACAGAGACCAGCTGGGTACTAGAACTTTGCTACACTACCAAAGGGGCCCACAGTCCCTGCCTGTGAAGGGCATTTGCTACTAAACTAACTGAACCTTGTAGTCAGATAACCTTACAGTGTGCCAGCTTGTCCTGGGAGTTGTAGTGCTTCAAGCAAGTGTTGTGCTGGAGAAAGCTGAGCAGTGTAAATAGCTGTACAGAAGAAGCTGTCCATGAAAAGTTCTACTAAAATCAAGTGGGCATCCCATATTACCCCTTTCCCATCCAAGTTTAACCCCCTAATAAAAATACAAAACAAAGCACTGGTCTGTTCCTTGCCTCAAGTGTTCTGCAGAAATGCAGTGTGCCTGGCTGTGCAGGGTGGGGGATCCCTCTACACTCAAGGCTCCTAAGGGGTGCACTAAAGCTGTTTCTCAATACAGTAACAAGCTACAAAAAAGTTATGCTGGGACATGCTCTAGAGGAGATACAAAATACTGTAAAATTGCCAGGTATTAATAGGTTTAATTTGTAATCTTTTGTGTGCCATTTTTGAGCTATTTGTTGAGCAAGTTAAGTGGTCTCTTCTCCTAAACTGTCAGGTTCATGTGTTAGTGAGCCCTTGTAGAATGCCAACTCAGGGTTCCCCAGGGTGGAGAGTCTAAGCCCCAGCCTGCTTCTTCACCAGGGCCCATGTTGGTGAGGATGGACTTGCAACAACCTGGAACCAGGTTGTGGCCCCCAGGTACGCCCAGGCGACAATACAGAGACCACTAGTGTATGCAGAGTACAGATGGCAGGAGACAGAAGAGAATCTGGGAAATGAGCCAAGGGCAGGAAGCAGACAAGTTAAAATAGTAGACAAAGCCAGGGTTGGTACAAGATAAGTCAGACACAGAATACAAGTAATACAAGGCAAACCAGGAGCTCAAAGAAACTGAGAATTTGCTCAGGCAACGTGGGCTGCACTGAGCATGTCTTATATAGGGAAGCAAACAGGGAGGTGGGCCAGGAAATGATAGAAGGGAAATTAATAAGAAACCACAGTATAGCAGGCTATGCCAGTAGTATATTTAGTTTTTGTGCTGCCCTAGGCCTGACTAAACTCGTGTACCCCCTAATTTAAATATGACCCACCCCTTCCTGTCAAGGCCACACCCCTTGCTGTTTAAGACCTGTCCTGAAATTTTCGAGTGGGGACACTAGTTCTGAGGGCCTGGGGGGGGGGGGCAATGGATTCCCTTAATTTGCCTAGATTTCCTCTCACTTCCTTTTTGGCTATGGGGCAGGAAGTGAAGGGCTATCTCTGCAATGGGACAGGGATGCTGAACAAAGCACAAATTTCTGATAATTTTATGGAGTGGACTAAGAAGATATAACCATGCCAATGGTGCAGCAGAAAACATAGCACAGTGAGGAAGGTTTGTGGTCCAGGATGATGAGACAGTCAAAATTAGAAGCGCCCCCCCCCCCCACAGTTGCGGAATGCCGGCCACCCACATACCGGAAGTAGTGCGGTCGCTATATGGGGGCGCTAGACTAATTTGCCTCTCAGCCCAGTCCGCCCCATATAACTGGCACACTAGTTCTGAGGGCCTGGGGGGGGCAATGGATTCCCTTAATTTGCATAGATTTCCTCTCACTTCCTTTTTGGCTATGGGGCAGGAAGTGAAGGGCTATCTCTGCAATGGGACAGGGATGGTGAAAAATAAACTGACAGGGGCTATAACCCTCTCTTACGCTATCCAAAATGAAAAAAAAAAAGTGTTGCCTATAGTTCTACTTTAAGCACAAATTTCTGATAATTTTATGGAGAGGACTAAGAAGATATAACCATGCCAATGGTGCAGCAGAAAACATAGCACAGTGAGGAAGGTTTGTGGTCCAGGATGATGAGACAGTCAAAATTAGAAGCGCCCCCCCCCCAGTTGCGGAATGCCGGCCACCCACATACCGGAAGTAGTGCGGCCGCTATATGGGGGCGCTAGACTAATTTGCCTCTCAGCCCAGTCCACCCCATATAACTGGCACTACACTAATGCCCCGTACACACGGTCGGATTTTCCGATGGAAAATGTCCGATCGGAGCGTGTTGTCGGAAATTCCGACCGTGTGTGGGCTCCATCGGACATTTTCCATCGGATTTTCCAACACACAAAGTTGGAGAGCAGGAGATAAAAAATCCGTTGTCGGAAATTCCGATTGTGTGTACACAAATCCGACGGACAAAGTGCCACGCATGCTCAGAATAAATAAAGAGATGAAAGCTATTGGCCACTGCCCCGTTTATAGTCCCGACGTACATGTTTTACGTCACCACGTTTAGAACGATCGGATTTTCCGACAACTTTGTGTGACCGTGTGTATGCAAGACAAGTTTGAGCCAACATCCGTCTGAAAAAATCCTAGGATTTTGTTGTCGGAATGTCCGAACAAAGTCCGACCGTGTGTACGCCCTATAACAGTGAAGCGCAAGCTGGCAGAGACTCTTTCTGTGCTGCCCCCCTGCAAAGTGCTGCCCTAGGCATGGACCTTGTCAGCCTAGGTCAGGATACAGCGTTGGGCTACACCCATATGTGAACACAGAAGCCAAACAACACATGTGAATAGAATCACAGGTCCAGCAGAACCACTGCAGCAAGGAGGTAAGAAATACACAGGCAGGAAACTGCAGGCTAAACTGTGACACAAACTCTTAGATTATAGCTAGACTAATTAAAAAGTCTCTCTTCCATAAACTGCAGGACATCGCTGGATATATTCCACACTGCAATCACGTTTTACATTTTTTTTTTTTAAGTAAATTTTATACAAGAATTCAGAACATCAGCTTGCATATGTCAGAGCTGTGTAAAATTAGCAAGCTTAAGCCCGGGTTCACACCACAACGGGCTGCGGATCGCACAGGAGCGCTGTGCGTCCCTGTTCACCGTTTCAGGGACGAATCAGGGCCGATTCTATGCCTGAATTCGGCCCTGAAACGCAGCCAAAGACGCACAGCGTTTTTGTGCAGTGCGCACCGCAGCCGCCCCGGAGATATGTGAACTGGCTCCATAGGGAGCCAGTCACATTCTCCTGCTATGCGAATTAGAGGTGCGGAAACGCACCTCTAATTCGCATAGGTGTGAACCCGGGCTTAATGAGGAAGAATAGGCCTAAGCAGTGTGTGCCTAACTTATATTGTACCAGGTTGATAGTAGGGTACGGTGAATGTGGGAAATAGAACGTGAAGTGCTTTAGGTTCACACTGATTTTGCACTTTTTTTCTTTCAAAAAATGCAGCAGTATGCTGCAACTAAATGGTGCCTCCAAGAAAACATGATCTGTAGCAAGTCTCATTAACATAAAATTAAAACAAAATTCCCCTGTCCCTCCCAATGCCCAAAAAATGTTAAAAAAATTAAAATAGTAATTCCTTCCCACTTAATCCAAAATTTTAAAAAATGTGTTTGGGGTCAGGTAGTAGATTTTGACTTTAGAATTTAATGCTTAAGATCTCTTGTCATCTCGTTTCCATAATACTGCAGGACATTTTTATGGTTTCCTGCAAGATATTCATAAAAAATAAAAAAAAAATGCTAAAATCACAGTGGCATCTTGTGCAGCACAACATTGTGTGACAGCAGTTCCCTGCCAATATAGCTCCCTGCGTGGAAGGCTTAATTGACTTGAATTGTCTCATCTTTTACTAATCATGTGGTTCGGTACTGTATAGTTTATGCTGACTGCTACTTTCTGCCTTCAGTGAAGTATAATTATTATCGTTATTATTATTATCCTTTGTTTATGAACTGCGAAAAAATTATACAGCACAGTACTAAAGCATAGAAATGACAAACTCTAAGCAAAACAAATACATGGTGAGAGAGAATAGGCCTCTGCTAAAAGAACATGCACAGTGAGAGTCAGCCATGGTAGAATTTTGATCAATACATTTTTAATATGTATATACAGTGCCTTGAAAAAGTATTCATACCCCTTGAAGTTTTCCAAATTTTGACATGTTACAACCAAAAACTTAAATGTATGTCATTGGGATTTTATGTGATAGACCAACACAAAGTGGCACATAATTGTGAAGTGGAAGGAAAATTATAAATGTTTTTCAAAATTTTTTGCAAATAAATATCTGAAAAGTGTGGTGTGCAGTTGTATTCAGCCTCCTTTACTCCGATACCCCTAACTTAAATCTAGTGGAAACAAGTGCCTTCAGAAGTCACCTAAATAGTAAATAGATTGTGTAATTTAATCTCAGTATAAATACAGCTGTTCTGTGAAGCCCTCAGAGGTTTGTTAGAGAACCTTAGTGAAAAAACAGCATCATGAAGTCAAAGGAACACACCTGACAGGTCAGGGATAAAGTTGTAGAGAAGTTTAAAGCAGGGTTAGGTTATAAAAAAATATCCCAAACTTTTTTTTTTTTTTTTACAAATATAAATTTTATTAATTTTGATAGAAAAGGGGCAGATCCCCGAACAAAATACCACAATGGTATAAATTAGAAAAGCGAGGTCGCAGCCTCCTTACAGAGCATCATAATAAAACATAGTATGTTTATAAAAGTAAAGCTCTTGTCAACCTAGTTCTGTTATATGTTATTATCCCTGACAAGTACATTTTCTTAGTGTTACAACATCTCAGTGCAGCAAAATCCTAGTACATTCACCATAGATATTAGTTGGTATCTCATTTAAACGTTTAATGTTTATAAGCTGTTGCGACTGCATCAGTCAGGAGGAAGCTACCAGAAAGTGAATCAAAGAGAAGAAGGAGCAAGTATAAGAAAGAAGAGAGGAAGGGGATGGGTAGGGGGTGAGAGGGAAAGGGAAGGGAGGGGGGGGGAATGGTTAGGTGTCGGCGGAAGCTTTGAGTAGGCCGGTTTTCTTTTAACAAAAAAGTTAAAAGTTGTCATTAAGTGGGGTTCCCCATAAGGGTTTTATCTTCGTCTGAATATTTAAACATATTCCAGAGCGTCCAAGTTTTCTTATAGACTGCTTGTCTATTTTGAGCTGTCAGTATAATGTCTTCTAATTTGTTTACGTCTTCCATTTTCCGTAGCCACATTGATACGGTTGGTGGGGAGGTTTGTTTCCATAGCAAGGGGATGCAGGACTTGGCTGCATTTATTAGGTGACGCAATACGGATTTTTTATACTTTTTAAGCGGCATGGACGACACCTGAAGCAAGAAAAATGCTGGGTCATTTGGAATTTGAAAATAATATCCCAAACTTTGAACATCTCACAGAGCACTGTTCAATCCATCATCTGAAAATGGAAAGAGTATGGCACAACTGCAAACCTACCAAGACATGGCCGTCCACCTAAACTGACAGGCCGGACAATGAGAGCATTCATCACAGCAGCCAAGAAGCCTATGGTAACTCTAGAGGATCTGCAGAGATCAACAGCTCAGGTGGGAGAACCTGTCCACAGGACAACTATTAGTCGTGCCCTCTACACATCTGGCCTTTATGGAAGAGTGGCAAAAAGAAAGCCAATGTTGAAAGAAAGCAATGAGAAGTCCTGTTTTCAGTTTGCCAGAAACCATGTGGGCAGGGCCAGATTAACGTAGGGGCTATTGGAGCTGCAGCTCCAGGCCCCTACCTTAATATAGGCCCTGTAGGGTTAGACTGACCATTTGGGCACTGCCATTGCCCTACTGATGCCGTCCCCACTGCCTAACCCATCCCCAAATGCATTTAAAAAAAAAAACAAACATTCAATTGTAAAAAATAATTAAAAATGAAATAAAAATATAAAAAAACTGCCCTACTGACACCATCCACTGCCCTCCACTGCCCCCCCCCCCCAAAAAAAAAGCATTGTAGAAAAAAATACTAAAGTTAAATTATAAAAAAACAAAAAAACAATAATAGAAATGTAAACCATAAAAGATTGCAACAAGTAATTCAAAAAATAAAAAAAGTTAAAAAAAAAGTATAAAGAAAATTTGGGCTCATTTACATGGTTTCTCTTGCATATACAGCGTACATGCAGTTTGTTGAAAATATCTAATTTGTATTAATACTTTTTTTTTGCGTTTAATTAAATTTATGAACCATAAAAACGTCCCTCCAAAATCCTCAGCACCAGGCCCATGATGCTCTTAATCTGGCCCTGCATGTGGGGGACACCCACACATATGGAAGAAGGTGCTCTGGTCAGATGAGACCTCCTCTAGAGCATGTCATAATTGTGAAGTGGAAGGAAAATGATAAATGGTTTTCAATTTTTTTTACAAATAGATATCTGAAAAGTGTGGCGTGCATTTGTATTCAGCCCCCTTTACTCTGATACCCCTAACTAAAATCTAGTGGAACCAATTGCCTTCAGAAGTCACCCAATTAGTAAATAAGGATGGTTCCAATGCGTTCGACTCAAACATCGGGTATTCGCCCATTGGCAGAATCACCAAAATGATGGGGCGTTTACGGCAAATTCGAGTGCGGAACGCCCCATAATGCACTGCGAGATCGCAGTGCATTGATCTCTGGTGATTGGCTAAAGCATGCACCTGACCTGCATGCTTTGGCCAATCACAGCGCGCTCTGCTGTGAGAGCCATGATTGGCCAAAGGCAGGGTGCCTTTGGCCAATCATGGCTCAGGGGGCTAAGTCCACGCCCCATACAATATAAGGCTGCTTACATGGCGGGCATATATAGTGTTATGCTTATGAATGAAAGAAAGTTAGCTAGAGGCAGGTTAGTTAGTGGAGTGCAGGTAGTTTAGTATATATATATATATATATATATATATATATATATATACTAAATGTCCGCCAGGTTCCCGCGATTGCTGGTAATACAGAGCAGGACAGTGGATCTGTGTTTGTTCCCAGTACAGAGGAACACCGATCGGTCTCATCCCCTTGTGAGTCCCCTCCCCCTACAGTTAGAATTACTCCCTAGGTAATACATTTAACCCCTTGATCGCCCCCTAGTGTTAACTCCTTCCGTGCCAGTGACATTTATACAGTAATCAGTGCATTTTTATAGCACTGATCGCTGTATAAATGTGAATGGTCCCAAAATAGTGTCAAAAGTGTCCGATATGTCCACTGCAATGTCACAGTCATGATAAAAAAACGCAGATCGCCTCCATTACTAGTAAAAAAATAATAATAAAAATTTCATAAATCTATCCCCTATTTTGTTATCCCCTAATTTTATTTGGGTACAGTGTTGCATGACTGCGCAATTGTCATTCAAAGTGCAACAGCGCTGAAAACTGAAAATTGGCCTGGGCAGGAAGGGGTGAAAATGCCCTGTATTGAAGTGGTTAAAATCCATACTAGACCCTTATCTGAGCAAGCAGCCTGGCAGGCCAGGACAGGGGGAGGGCGAGCGAGCACCCCCCCCCCTCCTGATCCATACCAGGCCACTTCCTCCCAAAGCACCTTGTCCCCATGTTGATGGGGACAAGGACCTCGTCCCCACAACCCTGGCCCGGTGGTTGTGGGAGTCTGCGGGCGGGGGGCTTATCGGAATCTGGAAGCCCCCTTTACAAGGGGGTCTCTATATCCCACCCCCCTATTTGAATGGGTATGGGGTAAATTGTACCCCTACCCATTCACCAAAAAAAGTCTCAACAAATAAAAACCACAATAGACAGTTTATGACAATTCCTTTTATAAAAAAAAAAAGTGGCCCGCGATGTACATCCATCTTCAAAAAAAAAAGCTCCGCCACCGACTGCTGTCTCTTGGCTGTGACAGCTGTTATATAGGCAATGACGTAACCGTGTGACCCCGCCCCTTCTGACGTCATGTGCCCTCAGAGGGGGCGGGGTCATCTGGTTACGTCAGCTGGTGGTGCTGCCCTTACCTATATAACAGCTGTCACAGCGAAAAAGACAGCAGTTGGCGGGACGCCCCCCATGGAGGTGGAGTACCAACTGCTGTCTCTTGGCTGTGACAGCTGTTATATAGGCAAGGGCGGGTCCACCCGATGACATAACCAAGTGACCCCGCCCATTCTGACGTCATGTGCCCTCAGAGGAGGCAGGGTCATCTGGTTACGTCAGCTGGTGGCCCCGCCCTTACCTATATAACAGCTTGTCAGGACGAGGCCCTTGTCCCCATCAACATGCCCAAAATATCCCTGAGCACAGATACTAAATTTGAGCAGCAGAGCCAAACTAGAAAAAACACATAACATATCTAAGGGTGTATTTCCACTCCAGATGGCACCTAGCTCAGTTCCAAGGGATGAGAAAGCCTGAGTCGGCCATCCTGTCTGGCTACTTATGCCCACCCATCCCCAGACCCACATTATCCCTACCCATACCAACTGGAGATGCAGCTACTACATGCCTCAGGCTAATAAATAGAGCATAAGATCACATCAGATCAGCACCTTTGTTTCAGATCAACCCTGGCTGTTGAGGCATCCCCCTGGGACTCCACAAGAGCCAATCTCCCAGGGGTGCATCCCCAAAAGAGTACATCAACACAATATAAAAACAAAATATGCAAAAAACATCAACCCTGAGTCTAACTCAGCAGGAGTAGGCGGCTAATAGTCTGCCGGCCAGAGTCCCCTAGCACACGGCTGCAGCCTGCTCCACGAGAACGTGCATGCATAGAACGCCTCCCCCTGGTAACAACTCTACCCGCAGACCAGACACCCATAGGAACCTTTGACAATCACCCCATTACACCATGATATATGACATAACTCCCCATAAACTCCCACATTAAACTGATTGAACACTCCCACCTTATAGCTAAAGACGTGGAGGGAACTTAGGTGTGAAAGCAGAAAAGAGCCAGTGTCTATAGCGGATAGTGACCCACAAGGGGCCTGTTGATCACTGCAGAGGTCCTGGCAACCCTTCTGTTCCGATCCGGTGAAACCTTTCCCAGGGCTCAGGAGTATGGCTTAGCAGTCAAGAATGGGGACTCAGTGACTTCTTCCACCTGTACTCCTCTGACCGGGGAAGTGCTGGCAAAAAAGTTCCCAACCCTGGGGCATAGCGCCCAATAAAGTGCCAGCGGGCAACATGGAAAACAAATAGAAATAATTGAAACATACGTGACCCAGGGTCTTTCCAGATACTAGTGTGTGGAAAAGGAACTAGCCTCATACACACGATCGTATTTTCGGTAGGGAATTGTGTGATGACAGACTGTTGGCCTAAAATCCATTTGTTAGTACGCTCCATCAGACCATTGTCCAACTTTCCGCCAACAAATTTTGGATGGCAAGCTAGTAAATTTTCAGCGGACAACGGTCTGTTGTCAGATTTTCATAGTAAGCCAAGTTTTTTTTCTCCACAATTTTTTTATTGTGTATTAAAAAAAGAAGACAAATAAAATTAGACATGCTATATGCCAATAGAACTTAACCAAAAAGTGCATTCTATGCATCCAAAAATATAGAAAATATAACAAATCAAATCATTATTATTCAACCAAAAAATAAAATAAAAGCCTCATGCATGTGTCCTGCTTCTTAATATAGGGGGTCACCAATGCCAAGAGTTGGTGCAAGCAGGGGTCCGTCATCCGGAGAAAATTCTGAAAATCATCTGGATTATTCTCCTTGAGCTCCCGCAGCAAAGGCATATGACATAATTGGTCACGATTAATAAAGCAACCAATTTTTGGTCCAAGAAATCCTCCTCCTCCTGTTCCTGGACTGGACTTGGGTCAAAGCAATAACTCCAAGGCCAATAATAAATAACACGTTATCTCCTCCAATTCTGCAACATGTCTGGTTGACGAACGGCCGTTCAGAAACGAACTGAAAAGTGCAAAATGAAAAGCGCACACTGAAAAGCGCAAGTCAACACTCACCAAACTTCTACTAACACGAAATTAGCAGAAGGAGCCCAAAGGGTGGCGCTAAAGAGCTGAAAAAACACGTAGCACGTCACTATGTTCGTGTTTTTGGTCGACAATTCCTTGCCGTTTGTATGCAAGACAAAATCCAGGCACACTCATTTGGACAAAAGCCTGCGGTTTTGGTGGCGAAAAATCTGATCGTGTGTACGAGGCTTAAGCCTCGCACACACGATCCGATTGTTGGCAGGGGATTGTGTGATGACAGACTGTTGGTCTAAAATCCGACCGTTAGCACGCTCCTTCAGTTGCTCCGTTAGTATGCAAGACAAGTTCCTGACACACGCCCTTTTGACAAAAGTCTGACGCTCTGTTGGCCAACAATCTGATCGTGTGTACTAGGCTTTAAGCCCCATACACACTATTAGATTTTCTGCATATTTTTGTCTTTAGATTTACCAAAACCATATAAATGAGGTCAAACCTTAAAGCCTCGTACACACAATCGGATTTTTGGCAGGGAATTGTGTGATGACAGACTGTTTGCCTAAAATCCGACCGTTAGTACGCTCCTTCAGACAATTGCTGTCCAAATTTTCCGCCAACAAATTTTGGATAGCAGACTAGTAAATTTTCAGCGGACACCGGTCTGTTGTCAGATTTTCGTATTATGTGTACACAAGTCCGTCACACAAAAGTCCAAAGTACAAGCACACATGCTTGGAATCATTTGTGTTTGTTGGCCGACAATTGTGTGCCGTTAGTATGCCATCAGGCAGGCCCTTGCACTACATGGTTTTGGTAAATCTGAAGACAAAAATCTGCAGAAAATCTAATAGTCTGTATGGGTCTAAAGCCTCATACACACGATCGGATTGTTGACGACAGACTGCCTAAAATCCTACCATTAGTACGCTCCTTGAGACAATTGTTGTCCAACTTTCGGCCAACAAATGTTGGATGGCAGGCTAGTAAATTTTCAGCAAACAACGGTCTGTTGTCAGATTTTCGTATCGTCTGTACACAAGTCCGTCACAAAAAAAGTCCAAAGTACAAACACGCATGCTCGGAATCAATGCTCACCAAACACGACATTAGCAGAAGGTGCCCAAAGGGTGGCGCTCAAGAGCTGAAATGCCACGTAGTACGTCACTACGTTCGTGTTTGTTGGCCGACAATTGTGTGCTATTAGTATGCAAGACAAGTTGCACACGCCCTTCGGGCCTCGTAAGCCTTGTACACGCTACTGGATTTTCCGCAGGCAAAACGTCAGACTTTTGTCCGAAGGGCGTTGGCCAGGAACTTGTCTTGCATACAAACAACAAGGAATTGTCGGCCAACAAACACGAATGTAGTAACGTACTAGACGTACTACGAGCCGATAAAGAGGAAGTTCAATTGTCAGACGCCACCCTTTGGGCTCCATCTGCTAATTTCATGTTAGTAGAAGTTTGGTGACTGTTGATTGGTGCTTTTCATTACACGTTTTTCATTTCGCACTTTTCAGTTCCTTTCTGAACGGCCGTTCGTCAACCAACCATGTTGCGGAATCGGAGGAGATAACGTGTTATTTATTATTGGCCTTGGAGTTATTGCTTTGACCCAAGTCCAGTCCAGGAACAGGAGGAGGAGGATTTCTTGGACCAAAAATTGGTTGCTTTATTAATCGTGACCAATTATGTCATATGTCTTTGCTGCGGGAGCTCCAGGAGAATAATCCAGATTTTTGGAATTATCTCCGGATGACGGACCCCTGCTTTCACCAACTCTTGGCATTGTTGACCCCCCTATATTATGAAGCAGGACACATGCACAAGGTTTTTATTTTATTTTTTAGTTGAATAATGATTTGATTTGGTATATAGATTTGTTATATTTTCTATATTTTTGGATGCATAGAATGCACTTTTTGGTTAAGTTCTATTGGCAGATAGCATGTTTAATTTTATATTTTTTCTTTTTTTAATGCACAATAAAAAAAATAATGGAGAATAATACTTGGCTATGTGTTTTACTTCAAATGACTGTTTGGAAGTAGGCAGTTACATTTTAAAAAATACAATGTAAAATTAACAAGGGACACCAACATAGTCGTATTTTTTATCTTAAAAACTAGGGGATAATGGTGTTGCTCCAACTTGCACCAAAAAAAAAAAAAAAAAAAAAAAGAAAAAAACAAGGATAATAATATTATTCTTGATATCACTAGAAAAAGAAAGCCTTTAAAAAGAAAAGCAGCTTCAATATCCCATTAAAGAAGAAGAGAAATGTGCGCTGCATTTCGAGTTTTCAGAATTTGCCGCGTCACGAATGTTAATTCTCCATTATAAAAAGGAGGGGACACTAGAGAGAGAAAAAAGATTGCTGCTCACCCCTTGAAGACTGAAAAAAAAAAAAAAAGAAAGAGTTTCCCCAGGGTGGGGTTTTTAGGTAGCACAATGACGAAGTGGAGTCAATAATATGTAAAAAAGTATAACAAATTTATTAAGTATGTACCATGAAAGCTAAAACAATGAGCTCCAGTGGGGGGCACTTAAAATACAATTAAATTAGATGAGCTGAACATACATTGGCAGACATATATTCATAACAACGCTTGGTAACATGAATATTAAACCTGACGCGTTTCGACCCCTATGCTTTGGGTCTTCTTCAGAGGGTCAGCCTGCTGGAAACATATACATAGATAGAATTGGTATACATATATAGGTTCCATTAATATAATAGTAATTACATCCACCGTATAGTACATAAATCCAGTATAGTTACCCAATAATGTGTGTCCAGCAGAAAAAGAAAAAGAAAAAAAGGCCTCCCACATGGAGATCCCCTAAAAAGACTGTCCTCCCTTCTTTCCCCGAGGGAGAATCCCAGGCGTCTCTATCGCCAACACGACTTAGACCAGGGCAGTGAAAACAACGACGTGACTTACGAGAGGTCACACTCTTGAAGCACCGCCCGCCAGGCCAGACGACCAACCAGGGGACACAAAAACACACCTGCGATGAGAATCAGAGAAGGCGTCCATAATGTATTTCATTACCATACTATATCTATTATGTGGCCAGAACAGGCCACTAGGGGACAAAAGTCTCCAATATGTATCATGAGCATAAATATAAATATATATAGTATAATATAATTCATAAACCATATAGGGTATTGGCAACCACTCAGTCAGTGCTCTATATAAATAAATATTCGTGTTAGGGATAATACCGTGAAGGGGTGAGGATGTGGTAGGGAAATAACAAAAGTGAACGGTGAAGAAACAACAATATAATGTGAGGATGTGGTGAGCAAAGAAAAACATGTGAATCAAGCAAGGTGAACAGTGAAAAAGGAGGGGGGAGGGGGGGGAGGCAGGGCGGGAGCAGGAGGAGGGGAAAAAGGGGGTGGGGAGGGAAAGAAGGGGGAAAGGGGGGGGAGGGGTGGAGGTGAAAAATGGGGGGGGGGGGGAGGGGAAAAAAAAAAAAAAGGAGAGGGGGGGGAAGGAGTGGATGGAGAATGCAAGAGTGATCAAAGGAAAAAATAGATTCTCAGGTGTGAATATAAAATATTACCTCCAACAGGTGCTAGATAGCGTATGTGTTTGCACAGTATTGCCCCATATAACTAGACTGTTGCTAGTCAGCCAACCCGGGACTGGCCACAAACTGTATCAGGCTCAGTGGATTTGTATCCAACTCTGAGTCCAACAGTCTAGAAATAAACAAAAGGAGATCAAATAAATTAAAAAATGTAAAAGAGAACATAGTAATTGTACCATTGTGAATAAATGAGGGTCAGTGTGGAATAGGTTAATTTCCACATGAACCCCCATTGTGGGGCAGAGAATGGTGCAAAACAAAGAATGACACATCGCTGAGTGAGTACTTACTGAGTGAGAAGCGGCAAGTGCTTGTTGTTCACCAAACAGGGGAAGACTGAGAGTGTGTTGCCAATACTACCTTTATATTGTATATTGGGGGTGTGTACCTCATAGTGATTCGTCCAGGTCTGTGCATTCCCCTGATCGCCCCATGGCGGGCGGCATGGCCGCCATTGAGGCAGCCGAGCGTGGCCTCCCCGGCGTTCAGGAAGAGCCTGAGGCTCCGACTGATCGTCACTCCCGTCGAAATCTCGCGATGTCCATAACGTCACATCGCATACGCGGGGCCCCGCGCATGCGCAGCGACGAAGAACATCCGAGAGTGTTCCGGAACGCCGCCGGCAAGGAGGAAAAGATCCCCAACACAGCGCCCGGTGGCCATCCGAGCGCCCAATGGGGAAACAGGGGGGGGAGGAGCCACCTTATAGGCCGGCCCATCCCCCCCCCCCTTGCCGGGAAGCCATATCGTGCGTCACCCCCGATCCAGAGGTGAAAGCGAAGACAGTACCAGAGGTCCCCCACTCAGAGGAGAGGCAATCCTAGAGGGGGAGGGGGAGAAAGACACAAAATAAAAAATTATAAACATAATACATGTATTCTGATTCACAATACAGAGATAGTGCCGTTCTTACTAAACATTGCCTATGTAGCATGTATATGTGTGTGAGGAGCATCAGTACAGGAAGGAAATTTCAATCACATGTGTTGGTAATTGTACAGCATCAGATTAAACAGTAGAATAATAGAGGGGAAAATAAAATAAAATAAATTAAAATAATAATAATAATAATAAAAATAAATAAATAAATAAATAAATAAATAAATAAATAAAAATAAAAATAAAAATAAAATAAGAAAATAAAATGGAAATAAAAATAATAATAATTATAACAAAAAAAAAAAAAAAAAAAAAAAAAAAAAGAAAGGGTGCGTTGGAAACGGGAGAGCGGGAAATATAGGAAAAAAGGGGACATGGTTGGAGAACCTGATAGTATTTTATTTGGTTTAAACCTAACTATTGCGTTTTTCCAGAAACAAAGCCCTTTAAAAATGGAGCAAACGAAATGGCCTCATTCAATCCAGGGAACGAGGTGGAGTTTAATTTAAAGATCCACCTCTGTTCGTGCTGTAACAAGATTTTGTTCCAGTCGCCGCCTCGCGCTGGTATATGGATTCGATCGAGTGCGGCGAAGGATACTTTTGGCATTCTGTAATTGTGAGTTTCCATTACATGCCGCCCAAGTGGCAAAAATGGATTGCTGATTTGCATGTGATAAATATGTTTTGATATCCGCTGGTGGAATTCTTGTTTGGTCTTGCCAACATAGTGTGCTCCACATTCACAAGACATGAGGTACACCACTCCTCGTGTCTGGCAGTTGGTGAAGTGCGTTGGTTTGAAGATCGACCCATTTGGGAGCTGAAAGATCTTTTCACGTCTTATATATTGACAATACGAGCAGTGTCCACAGGGAAAAGATCCCAGGACAGAACAATGTTTTCGTCTTTTTTGTGCACTTTTGAACTCGCTCTGAACTAATTTGTCCCTTAACGAAGTAGCTCGTCTGTAGGTAATAGAGGGGGTATCTGAGATGAACCTACTGACTTTCGGATCATCCAAAAGTATAGGCCAGTGCTTACAAATAATGCTTCTGATCTCATTGTGCTGTCTAGAGAAACGCAAAATCACCCTGGTGGAATCCATACCAGGGTCGACTCTCACTTTCTCTTTAAACAGCAACGCATGTCTCGGTTGTGCAACCGCTCGATTGTATGCCCTACGTAGACATGAGCGGCTGTAGCCTCGTGCTAGAAGTCTAATTTGTAATTTCTGTGCTTCTTGCTTGAAGAAGACCTCATCGGAACAATTCCTGCGTAACCGCAGGTACTGTCCATATGGGATGGAGTTCTTCAAGCCTGTGGGGTGAAAACTGTCCGCATGGAGGATGGTATTTCCTGCGGTACTTTTCCGAAAAAGGGTACTAGAGATTGTATCCTCAGGAGTACGTCTCAGCTGTACATCCAAAAAGGTTACCTGATCACGATCATAGGTCATGGTAAATTTTAGATTATATACATTTTGGTTAATGTGATCGAAAAATTCCAATAACAGTTCTTCAGGACCATCCCAGACAAGGAGGACATCATCAATGTATCGTCGCCACATACGTATGTGGCTCCTATACATGGCAAGGCCCTCCTCGTCTCCGAGCGCCCTCTCCCACTCCCCCAGGTACAGGTTAGCGTAGGCCGGGGCACAGCATGTGCCCATAGCCACGCCCTGCACCTGGAGGTAGTGGGAGTTATCGAAGACAAAGAAATTATGATTCAGAATGTATTCGAGTCCGTTGATGATAAACTCATTTAATGCTCCATCGTATTTCTGATTTCTCAATAGGAGTGCCCGTATAGCCTCGATCCCTTTGTTGTGAGGGATCGAGCTATACAGGGCCTCGACATCAATGGCCACAAAAAATGAATTTGATGGGAGTGATGCTCCCTGAATCAGTTGGAGTAAATGCATTGTGTCCTTTAGAAACGAGGGCATGCAGATGACAAATGGTTGTAAAAAGGAGTCAATCACTTTGCTTAGATTTTCAGATATTCCTCCATTACCGGAGACAATTGGCCGTCCGGGAGGTTTCATTTGACTTTTATGAATTTTGGGCAAGCTGTAAAACGTAGGCATACGTGGATGTTTGATTCGGATGAATTCGTATTGATCTCTGGTGATAACTTCTTTGTCAAGGGCGAGCTGGATTAGGTCATAGAATTTAGCATAAGACTTTTGTATGGCTTTGATTGAAATGGTCTTGTACCATTCATCGTTATCTAAGATGTGATACTTTTTTACATATTATTGACTCCACTTCGTCATTGTGCTGCCTAAAAACCCCACCCTGGGGAAACTCTTTCTTTTTTTTTTTTTTTCAGTCTTCAAGGGGTGAGCAGCAATCTTTTTTCTCTCTCTAGTGTCCCCTCCTTTTTGCAATTTATTTGGGTGGTTAAACACCCCTTCCCCTTTGACACATGAGAGTGGAAACACGAGCTTCAGTACATAGGACTGATTATTTCATTTGTTGTTGGTATCTATACAAGAGTGATAAGAATTGATCTCAGTATGAGTAACTTTCAGGGTACCGAATGGGTAAACTTGATGTCAGGCTATGAGACAGATTTCGAACAAGGGGATCGAGCCAAAACCCAGATCTCATCTCTTTTTTATAAATTGAATAGAACACTTGAGAAAAAATCTGCACTATTTTGGCATATCAAAACCTTGAATAGATATAAAGAAGATAAAATCAACCCTTTAGGTTTACGGATCCAAATATTTCCCAATTTGGACCAGATTAGCACTGAATGCAAAAGTGAATGGGAGGCGAATTTAAATGCCTGTTCCCAGGAGATGATGGCCATCCTTATTAGGGAATACAACAAACAAATGATATTGTTGGATACGGTAATTGGTAACATAGAAACTGCTTTGAAACCCTTTATGCAACACGCCCTATACTTGGAACTACAGGTAAACCTTCGGAATGACCTGTCGACCTATAATAGGAACGTCTTGCAGAAAAAGGAGTCTAAGTTCTGGAGGGATCATACCGCCTTCTCTGAAGGACGGGCATATAAATGGAATAATTCCCAAACAAACCCCCAAAAAAACAAACAATACATGCCACAGCAACAATCTAGACATATGAACAGCACATCGAAGCCTAAAAAAGATCTCGACTCTAGCCAGACTCAAAAAATACCCAAGGAACGGGGTAAATTCAAGAGGAGCCGTAACAACAAGGGCTCCCCTGAACAAGATAGGAAAAAGCGGACTATGGAGACCACCTCGGAGATTGGTCTGGAAGCCCTTACCAATGAGGTGAGGCCCGTAGGACCCAAACTCGACACACCAAACGTAGCTATGAACGTAACCGATGTCCCATCTAATACATCAGTAAATAAAATTCATATAAATCCACCACTAGGATGTCAAAAAATTGGATCACAGACCCCTTTAAACCCAGTACGGGGATCCTCTCCATCCCAAATAAACAGGGGAGTGGGGAACTTGGATGCATACGTCACGCGGATTCAACAGAATCCTTTAGCGTGATCAACCTATCATCTCATTCTCTGTCCCCAGCGGAAATTAATGTACTGTCACGTGGACTGACTTTCTGTCCACAAGAAAACTTCGATTTATTCGAGGTTGTTACTGATCTACAATTATTTGCACGTCGGCTACTTTTGAAGAGCCTCCATGCAAAAACTGACACCAACATGGATATGACTGAGTGGGACACCTTCAGTATGAAGGAATTTAAAGCCCTGCGCGATCTGACTCTTTTGTTCCAAGAAAATAATACCATAGACCTTATAGATCAGATCGATTTGGAAACCCTACTTGAAAGTGCCAATGAACCCACTCAGAACCCCAGAACAAGTTTTAAAAAACCCTCTGGAAAGTTCCCGTCACTCAATCTGAACCCCAGCATAGAGATTTTTGTTAAACAAACACTTAGAGATATCTCCAAACTTTCACACAAAAAAACACGACCTCAAAACCTAACAGCTGAGGAATCGATAGCTATCGACTCTTTGTGTAAAAATGTCGAAATTACAATAAAACCATCCGATAAGGGGGGCAACGTGGTCCTGATGGACAATCAGGACTACGTATGTATGTGCCAAGACATCTTAGATAACGATGAATGGTACAAGACCATTTCAATCAAAGCCATACAAAAGTCTTATGCTAAATTCTATGACCTAATCCAGCTCGCCCTTGACAAAGAAGTTATCACCAGAGATCAATACGAATTCATCCGAATCAAACATCCACGTATGCCTACGTTTTACAGCTTGCCCAAAATTCATAAAAGTCAAATGAAACCTCCCGGACGGCCAATTGTCTCCGGTAATGGAGGAATATCTGAAAATCTAAGCAAAGTGATTGACTCCTTTTTACAACCATTTGTCATCTGCATGCCCTCGTTTCTAAAGGACACAATGCATTTACTCCAACTGATTCAGGGAGCATCACTCCCATCAAATTCATTTTTTGTGGCCATTGATGTCGAGGCCCTGTATAGCTCGATCCCTCACAACAAAGGGATCGAGGCTATACGGGCACTCCTATTGAGAAATCAGAAATACGATGGAGCATTAAATGAGTTTATCATCAACGGACTCGAATACATTCTGAATCATAATTTCTTTGTCTTCGATAACTCCCACTACCTCCAGGTGCAGGGCGTGGCTATGGGCACATGCTGTGCCCCGGCCTACGCTAACCTGTACCTGGGGGAGTGGGAGAGGGCGCTCGGAGACGAGGAGGGCCTTGCCATGTATAGGAGCCACATACGTATGTGGCGACGATACATTGATGATGTCCTCCTTGTCTGGGATGGTCCTGAAGAACTGTTATTGGAATTTTTCGATCACATTAACCAAAATGTATATAATCTAAAATTTACCATGACCTATGATCGTGATCAGGTAACCTTTTTGGATGTACAGCTGAGACGTACTCCTGAGGATACAATCTCTAGTACCCTTTTTCGGAAAAGTACCGCAGGAAATACCATACTCCATGCGGACAGTTTTCACCCCACAGGCTTGAAGAACTCCATCCCATATGGACAGTACCTGCGGTTACACAGGAATTGTTCCGATGAGGTCTTCTTCAAGCAAGAAGCACAGAAATTACAAATTAGACTTCTAGCACGAGGCTACAGCCGCTCATGTCTACGTAGGGCATACAATCGAGCGGTTGCACAACCGAGACATGCGTTGCTGTTTAAAGAGAAAGTGAGAGTCGACCCTGGTATGGATTCCACCAGGGTGATTTTGCGTTTCTCTAGACAGCACAATGAGATCAGAAGCATTATTTGTAAGCACTGGCCTATGCTTTTGGATGATCCGAAAGTCAGTAGGTTCATCTCAGATACCCCCTCTATTACCTACAGACGAGCTACTTCGTTAAGGGACAAATTAGTTCAGAGCGAGTTCAAAAGTGCACAAAAAAGACGAAAACATTGTTCTGTCCTGGGATCTTTTCCCTGTGGACACTGCTCGTATTGTCAATATATAAGACGTGAAAAGATCTTTCAGCTCCCAAATGGGTCGATCTTCAAACCAACGCACTTCACCAACTGCCAGACACGAGGAGTGGTGTACCTCATGTCTTGTGAATGTGGAGCACACTATGTTGGCAAGACCAAACAAGAATTCCACCAGCGGATATCAAAACATATTTATCACATGCAAATCAGCAATCCATTTTTGCCACTTGGGCGGCATGTAATGGAAACTCACAATTACAGAATGCCAAAAGTATCCTTCGCCGCACTCGATCGAATCCATATACCAGCGCGAGGCGGCGACTGGAACAAAATCTTGTTACAGCACGAACAGAGGTGGATCTTTAAATTGAACTCCACCTCGTTCCCTGGATTGAATGAGGCCATTTCGTTTGCTCCATTTTTAAAGGGCTTTGTTTCTGGAAAAACGCAATAGTTAGGTTTAAACCAAATAAAATACTATCAGGTTCTCCAACCATGTCCCCTTTTTTCCTATATTTCCCGCTCTCCCGTTTCCAACGCACCCTTTCTTTTTTTTTTTTTTTTTTTTTTTTTTTTTTTTTGTTATAATTATTATTATTTTTATTCCCATTTTATTTTCTTATTTTATTTTTATTTTTATTTTTATTTATTTATTTATTTATTTATTTATTTTTTTTATTATTATTATTATTATTTTAATTTATTTTATTTTATTTTCCCCTCTATTATTCTACTGTTTAATCTGATGCTGTACAATTACCAACACATGTGATTGAAATTTCCTTCCTGTACTGATGCTCCTCACACACATATACATGCTACATAGGCAATGTTTAGTAAGAACGGCACTATCTCTGTATTGTGAATCAGAATACATGTATTATGTTTATAATTTTTTATTTTGTGTCTTTCTCCCCCTCCCCCTCTAGGATTGCCTCTCCTCTGAGTGGGGGACCTCTGGTACTGTCTTCGCTTTCACCTCTGGATCGGGGGTGACGCACGATATGGCTTCCCGGCAAGGGGGGGGGGGATGGGCCGGCCTATAAGGTGGCTCCTCCCCCCCCTGTTTCCCCATTGGGCGCTCGGATGGCCACCGGGCGCTGTGTTGGGGATCTTTTCCTCCTTGCCGGCGGCGTTCCGGAACACTCTCGGATGTTCTTCGTCGCTGCGCATGCGCGGGGCCCCGCGTATGCGATGTGACGTTATGGACATCGCGAGATTTCGACGGGAGTGACGATCAGTCGGAGCCTCAGGCTCTTCCTGAACGCCGGGGAGGCCACGCTCGGCTGCCTCAATGGCGGCCATGCCGCCCGCCATGGGGCGATCAGGGGAATGCACAGACCTGGACGAATCACTATGAGGTACACACCCCCAATATACAATATAAAGGTAGTATTGGCAACACACTCTCAGTCTTCCCCTGTTTGGTGAACAACAAGCACTTGCCGCTTCTCACTCAGTAAGTACTCACTCAGCGATGTGTCATTCTTTGTTTTGCACCATTCTCTGCCCCACAATGGGGGTTCATGTGGAAATTAACCTATTCCACACTGACCCTCATTTATTCACAATGGTACAATTACTATGTTCTCTTTTACATTTTTTAATTTATTTGATCTCCTTTTGTTTATTTCTAGACTGTTGGACTCAGAGTTGGATACAAATCCACTGAGCCTGATACAGTTTGTGGCCAGTCCCGGGTTGGCTGACTAGCAACAGTCTAGTTATATGGGGCAATACTGTGCAAACACATACGCTATCTAGCACCTGTTGGAGGTAATATTTTATATTCACACCTGAGAATCTATTTTTTCCTTTGATCACTCTTGCATTCTCCATCCACTCCTTCCCCCCCTCTCCTTTTTTTTTTTTTTCCCCTCCCCCCCCCCCCCCATTTTTCACCTCCACCCCTCCCCCCCCTTTCCCCCTTCTTTCCCTCCCCACCCCCTTTTTCCCCTCCTCCTGCTCCCGCCCTGCCTCCCCCCCCTCCCCCCTCCTTTTTCACTGTTCACCTTGCTTGATTCACATGTTTTTCTTTGCTCACCACATCCTCACATTATATTGTTGTTTCTTCACCGTTCACTTTTGTTATTTCCCTACCACATCCTCACCCCTTCACGGTATTATCCCTAACACGAATATTTATTTATATAGAGCACTGACTGAGTGGTTGCCAATACCCTATATGGTTTATGAATTATATTATACTATATATATTTATATTTATGCTCATGATACATATTGGAGACTTTTGTCCCCTAGTGGCCTGTTCTGGCCACATAATAGATATAGTATGGTAATGAAATACATTATGGACGCCTTCTCTGATTCTCATCGCGTGTGTGTTTTTGTGTCCCCTGGTTGGTCGTCTGGCCTGGCGGGCGGTGCTTCAAGAGTGTGACCTCTCGTAAGTCACGTCGTTGTTTTCACTGCCCTGGTCTAAGTCGTGTTGGCGATAGAGACGCCTGGGATTCTCCCTCGGGGAAAGAGGGGAGGACAGTCTTTTTAGGGGATCTCCATGTGGGAGGCCTTTTTTTCTTTTTCTTTTTCTGCTGGACACACATTATTGGGTAACTATACTGGATTTATGTACTATACGGTGGATGTAATTACTATTATATTAATGGAACCTATATATGTATACCAATTCTATCTATGTATATGTTTCCAGCAGGCTGACCCTCTGAAGAAGACCCAAAGCATAGGGGTCGAAACGCGTCAGGTTTAATATTCATGTTACCAAGCGTTGTTATGAATATATGTCTGCCAATGTATGTTCAGCTCATCTAATTTAATTGTATTTTAAGTGCCCCCCACTGGAGCTCATTGTTTTAGCTTTCATGGTACATACTTAATAAATTTGTTATACTTTTTTACATATTATTGACTCCACTTCGTCATTGTGCTGCCTAAAAACCCCACCCTGGGGAAACTCTTTCTTTTTTTTTTTTTTCAATTCTCCATTATAAACACTAGTTTACAAGACTGACCACTTCTGGCTCGTCCTTGCTTCCGAGCATGCGTGTTTGTACTTTGGACTTTTGTCCAACGGACTTGTGTACACAAAATCTGACAACACACCTTTGTCCGCGGAAAATTTTAAAGCCTGCCATCCAACATTTGTCCGCAGAAAATCCGACAATTGTCCGATGGAGCGTACAAACGGTCGGATTTTCCACCAACAGCCTGTCATTCCCGTTGGAAAATCCGATCGTGTGTACGAGGCTTAAGACCCCATACACACTATTAGATTTTCTGCAGATTTTTGTCTTCAGATTTACCAAAACCATATAATATGAGGTCAAACCTTAAGAGCTTCAATTTGTATGCAATCAGGCAGGCCCTTGCACTACATGGTTTTGGTAAATCTGAAGACAAAAATCTTCAAAAAATTTAATAGTGTTTATGGGGCTTTAAGGCCTGTACACACAATACGAAAAGAGGATGGAAAAATTCGTACGATGAGCTGTCTGACGATTTTCGGATCGTTAGTACGGTGCTTTCGACAGCCGGTTTCGCTATCTCGTCAGACAAAAGCTAGATGTGCAGACTATAAAATTATCAGATGTGAACTCAATGTCCGATTCTTGTTTTATTAATACGGCTTTCGCACAACTACGCATGCTCAGAAACAAAAGAATACATACAAAACTATTCAACACATTACGTCATTTCTGACGTTATATTCTGTTGTAAGAAAAATTTTGTATTGTGAGTAACCTCTTCACTTTCAATATGAGACTAGTATGCCACAAAAAACGGACGTTCGGTGTTCCGAAAATCTAAGCGTGTGTATGAGGCTTTACTCTTGAAGGATCCTCTATGATGCGATTAGCCATGTGTCTGCTCTACCTCATTATCTATTCTAAACCATTGTGTGATGTTTTGGGTAATATTTAGTTTTATTGTGGTGACTGACCTACTTTTGAATTGTATAAAAACCTGTAGTTCTGTTCAATAAAAACAGCCATTCCTTTGGTTCTTCTATCCCAATATCTTGTCTGTGTATGATGCTTTGGGTAAAAGGCTGGTATTAGCCCTCGGTCTGCTCGGAACAGTTTGGGGGGCAGGAAGCACTGTTTGGCAGAAGGAAGCACCTAATCTGGGTGCCAAGAGTTCCGTCACAATGACATTGACATAGACTGGCTACACGGGTATGACAGAACACCTGTTTATCCCTGTGCCGACAGACAAAATGCGACTTACAGACATGCTAGAGAGACTGGGGGCAAGCATGGAGGGCTGGAGACCCGGCCAAGAAAGAGTAGAAAACAGCAGTCCCCGATAGTGAACCCCCATGGATATTCAAAATAAATGGGATCCATACCAGCGTAATATCTATTTTAAATCTTAGTCATTTTAACAATTCTTGTAGACACCTGCCCTACATCTACTCCAATTTGGATTGTACCAACCAAGAAAGGCTATGTTTATTATTTTGTGGAGACACACAACAATGAGTTTGGTTTTTACAATGTCTACAATATGAACTAATATGGTACTATACTATTACGTCACTATATAATTTATATATAATAAATCTTATTGACTGTATATATCGTTGTTGTGCATTATGCCTTCATGCAATGTATATAATTCTAAACTTACTATGTACCCGCCAGACACATTTTTGCTGTGATATCTCCCGGGTTGCATGCTTCACACAAAGTAGTAACCAGAGGTATTATGTACTATGCTTCTGAATTTTTTTGTAACAGTTTTCTTTGCTGTAGGTACTGACAGAATGGATCCAGGTAGCCACAAAGCCTGCAGAACTTACATTCTGTCAATAAGGATGATGTTAGATGACCAGACAACCATGGCTGACAATTGTCCAGAGACTGAGCTTCCATCAGATCTACTCATATGGCGCGTACACACGATCAGACATTCTGACAACAAAACCGTGGATTTTTTTTCCTTCAGATGTTGGCTCAAACTTGTCTTGCATACACACGGTCACACAAATGTTGTCGGAAATTCTGAACGTCAAGAACGCGGTGACGTACAACACGTACGCTGAGCCGAGAAAAATGAAGTTCAATAGCCAGTGCGGTTCTTCTGCTTGATTCCGAGCATGCGTGGACTTTTGTGCATCGGAATTGTGTACACACACTCTGAATTTCCCACAACAAAGTTTTTTGCCTGAAAATTTGAGAACCTGCTCTCAAACATTTGTTGTTGGAAATTCCGACAGCAAATGTCCGATGGAGCATACACATGGTCGGAATTTCCGACAAGAACATTTGTTGTCGGATATTCCGATCGTCTGTATGCGGCATTACAGTATATGAGCACCTCATTCCCAGCACTGTCCCAGCTGCAGTGCACAGGGTGCCCCAGTAATGGGAGAGAGTGATGGTGATTGATGATGATGTAGGGTTGCCACCTTTTCTTCAAGCAAATCCTAGTATACACTATAGGATTGTAAAAGACCTGGGACACCTTTGGATAGCCCAAGGGGTGTAGTAATGTGGCGCGTGTAGCACACGGTGGCGAACAGTGGGTGTGGCCAAATTGTGCTAACAGTGGGAGGGCCCTAAAGGGTTATGTAAATAAAACAAAAGCACTCAAAAGCACTCTTGCACTGTGCCACAAGTAAGTGTCTCACAGATATGTATAAACCTCAGTACAATCATTTAAAAAAACAAATAAGACTTCCATTACATAGGATTTTGTGTACTAGACATGTGCACTGCTGAAAAATGTGTTTGTTTTCGTTTCATTCGTCTTTTGTTTTTTTTATAAATTTGAAATTCGTAATTCGTAAATTCAAAATTTCGAAAATTCGGAGTTCGTAAATTTGAAAATTCGGCATTCGTTACTACGGATAATTCATAACTTCAGATACATTCGTATTCGTTACGTTTACTAACAGCCAAATTTGAAAGGAAATTCCAATACCTATAATTTAATAGTTAGTAATAGTTAAGTTATTATTAGTTAGTTATTATTTCAGATTTTTGAATATTTGGGTTTTTAAATTTTTGGATCTTCGTTCTTATTTTCGTTCTTTAGAATTTTCGGATTTTCATTCTTATTTTTGGATTTCCGGATTTTCGAACATTCGGAAAAATTCGGTGATACGCAAGTTTGGATGTTTCCGAATTAACTAATTTGTCTAAATTCGTTAAAAAACAAATTCAGAACTAAACAAATTGAACATGTTTATTGTGCACACTGAAAATAGTCAGAGAGCTAACACTTTATCTGAGCCTACCTGAACTACCTGCAGCTGCAGGCTCAGCAACGTAAATAAACGTTACCGACTTGCATCCAGGTTTGGGGAGCATGCCCCCTGCTCACCTGCGCTGTGGTTGGACACAGCGGGATTTAGTCAGCAGGTCCCAGACAGTAATTTATGGCTGAGACTTGCTGATTGGCTGTAGCCAATCACAGCACACAGTCCTGTGTATACAAACACATAGGAATCTGTACACAGAACAGCAATCTGGCTGTTTTTCTCCATAAAGGGAGAAAAAAAAAGGCAGATCAGTTAGTAAAAGCAGCGCCAAGCAGATCAGCCCCCCCCCCCCCCAGATGTTAACCCTTTCCCAGCTGCAGGCACCTGCTGATCAGCAAGGAGGAAGACGTCCTGAGCTCTCTCCTGTCAGCGGGGAATAAAAACCAGCACGTCTCTTAGTGAAAGCACCTCATGGTACACACATAAACACTGGTTAGGACCACAGTTAACCCTTTGATCACCCTAGATGTTTAACCCCTTCCCAGCCAGTGTCATTAGTACAGTGACAGTATATTTTAGCACTGATCACTTTATTAGTGTCACTGGTTCCCACAAAGTGTCAAAAGTGTCAGTTAGTGGCGGAATATCAGAGTCCCACTTTAAGTCACTGATCGCTATTACTAGTATATAAAAAAAAAAATCAAATAATATACAAGAACCGCGCTAAAAAATTGAGACAATATACTATAGAGAGTATATCGGACAACATCCAGCTTTGAATTTAACAAAAATAAAATTAATGTAAATTAAATGTAAATTAAATACCTAAAATCATAAAGAATCAAATAAAGTGACATAAAAAATAAATTATAAATAATTGTACAAAAAAAGTCCCAAAGCCAATTCGGTATCCAATAGTGATCAAACTGAATTTATCAAATGGCACCCAGTGAAGAATCCACCACCTGTAGAAAAACACGCTTACCAAAGGCGAGCTACAAGACAGCTTGTATTTGCATATGGATATCCGATCACTAGACACAACCCATTCGACCTCCTTGAAAGAGGGACACAGGCAGCGGGTATAGATAATCAACAGGGGGGACCCAGAGGAATAGAAAAGAGGATCTCCATAGTGTGAATCGGTATAAGAAAGTTTATTAAAAGAAGAATAATGCACTTACATCAACTGCATGGAAAATGGCATAAACGAAGATAAAAACAGCCGGCCGGCCTGCATACACCCGTTCGGGATGAAATCGATGACGTCAGCGCGCCAACCAATTCACACTATGGAGATCCTCTTTTCTAGTCCCCCCTGTTGATTATCTATACCCGCTGGACGGAGCCTTCCTGCCCATGTCCCTCTTTCAAGGAGGTCGAATGGGTTGTGTCTAGTGATCGGATATCCATATGCAAATACAAGCTGTCTTGTAGCTTGCCTTTGGTAAGCGTGTTTTTCTACAGGTGGTGGATTCTTCACTGGGTGCCATTTGATAAATTCATTTTGATCACTATTGGATACCGAATTGGCTTTGGGACTTTTTTTGTACAATTATTTATAATTTATTTTTTATGTCACTTTATTTGATCCTTTATGATTTTAGGTATTTAATTTACATTTAATTTACATTAATTTTATTTTTGTTAAATTCAAAGCTGGATGTTGTCCAATATACTCTCTATAGTATATTGTCTCAATTTTTTAGCGCGGTTCTTGTATATTATTTGATCTGTTTATTTGTGTATGCCTCACAATTGGAACTGCGGCTTACAAAAAAATTTTTGTGTTTGTGAAGCGAGGTCATTTTTTATTGTTTCTGGTTTATAAAAAAAAAAATCACTACACAATTAGCAGGAACCAGTCCTGTTGATAATGGACTCCGACTCTGGCACCCACATGAGACAAAATAGAAATTGTTAAAAAAATCAATCTTTATTTACAATATTTTAAAAATAACACCATTGCGTTAGTGAGTTATTTTAAAAAAATCAATAATGTCATTAGGGATGACTGTACTCTCTATATCATCCACTATACTATTTTACCATTCTGCCATTTTGCTAGTCTATTTAATATTTTGTATTCATTGATTGTGGACGCATGTTGATGATGAAACGCTGGGCGACGTCAGAGACGAGTGACGCTGGACGTGGATGGACGGAGACGCGGCAGCCATCTTGATGGTTAGAAGCGCTGGTCGCTTCTCTTTGCTTTCTTACTTTTCAGCAAATGTAAGTTTATTTTATCTATTCTTTCAATAAACATCCCTTATCAAGAAGTGTTCCTTTTTTACCCTTTACATGTATATGATTCTCTAGCTACCATTCGCCTATTGGAACACACCTGGCAATTTATCCTGTTCAGAGGAGGGGCTCCTAGGATTTTCCATCTGGTCCAGTGGGAGAGGGATGCTTTGGCATTGCATGTGCAGTGGATCGCTCCTTAATCTAGGATGATCGTTTCTATTATCTGGTTACATACTATGTGTATAGCCCATACACTGATGGTAAGGGTCAGTTATTTTGGGTGATGGTGATGGGCTTTCTGTCCCCTTCAGAAGTTTCCTCCATGGTGGATTCCATTCAATAGAAGTTTTTTCTCCTTGGTGGTGATGGCTCTGATTGGCTCCACTTTTCCTTATACCTGGATGCATTTCTAATTATGAACTTTATACTGTTTTATTATTTTTTTTAATGTTTTTGTGCGCTACACCTTTTCTATACAATTATCGTATATGTTTATATACATATGCTAGTCAGTCAATACGTTTTGACAGCAGTGCCGCTTTGATGAAATTTTTATATCTGGTTGAATTTTCAAACAGCGGTAATTTTTTATCACATGTTAATATGCAAGTTATTTTCATAAAAGGTGTCCTGCCCAGAGGACATGTATCAATGCAAAAAAAAAAGTTTTAAAAGCGGCCGTTTTTTTTTGGGAGCAGTGATTTTAATAATGCTTAAAGTGACACAATAAAAATGAAATATTCCTTTAAATATCATGCCTGGGGGGGTGTCTATAGTATGCTTGTAAAGTTGCGCATCTTTGCCGTGTTTAGAACAGTACCACAGCAAAATGGCATTTCTAAAGGAAAAAATGTAATTTAAAACTGATCGCGGCTGTAATGAATTGTCGGATCTCGGTAATATAGATAAAAATCATTGAAAAAAACGTCTGTCATGTAAGCAGCCTTACATAGTGTGGGGTGTAGACTCAGCCCCCTGAGCCATGATTGGCTAAAGGCACCCTGCCTTTGGCCAATCATGCCTCTCATAGCAGAGCCCGCTGTGATTGGCCAAAGCATGCAGGTCAGGTGCATGCTTTGGCCAATCAGCAGCCGTCAATGCACTGCGATCTCGCAGTGCATTGACGGTCTCGCCGTTCATTATGGCGCGTTCCGCGGGCGCTCAAATTTCCCACAAACGCCCTATAATGTTTAGTATTCGGCGAACGGGCAAACACTCGATGTTCCAGTCGAACTTACGTTCGACTTGAATGTCGGGCTCATCCCTAGTTGTCATATGATACATAAGTCCCAAAAGGGACCACTATACAGACACCTCTTAATAAATGTATACTCAAGACCAGTGGATAAAAATACACACACCTCTACTCCTAAGTCTTGAGTATACATTTATTAAGAAGAGGTGTCTGCATATTGGTCCCAATTGGGACTTATGTATCATATGACAACTATGACATTATTGATTTTAAAATAACTCACTAACGCAATGGCGTTATTTTTAAAATAGTGTAAATAAAGACTGCTATTTTTAATAATTTGTATTCTGTCTCATGTGGGTGCCAGTAATGTCCATTATCAACAGGACTGGTTCCTGCTAATTTTGTAGTGACTAGGAGAATTTGGATGTGGCACAAGTAGAGGTCTTTTTTTCTATAAAAAACAAAAACAAAATTCCAGTATATATACCGTAGTTTGTAGACGCTATAATTTTTATACACGTATTGGGATTTTGTAGCAGAATATATATTGGCCCAAATTTATGAAGAAATTCGATTTTTTACATTTTTTTGGATTGGATTGGATTTGTTTTATAGCAGGAAGTAAAAAATATTGTGTTTTTTTTTTTTTTTATTGTCTATTTTGTTTATAGTGCAAAAAATAAAAAAATGCAGTGGTGATCAAATAACACCAAAATAATGCTCTGTTTGTGGGAAAAAAATTATATAAATTTAATTTATGTACAGCGTTGCATGACTGTGCAACTGTCAGTTAAAATAGCGCAGTGCTGTATAGCAAAAAATGGCCGGGTCATAAGGGGGGGTAAATCTTCAGGAGGTCAAGTGGTTAATATAAATACATTGGGATTTTTTTTTTTTACCAAAGACATGTAACAGAATACATTTTGGCCTAAATTTATGAAGAAATTCAATTTTTTTTATTGAATATGTTTTATAAAGCGCAGCATAAACTGTTGGTGTTGTATAAATCCTGTCTAATAATAATAACAAAAAGTAGAAAATTAATTGACTCTCATGGTTTGGCGTGTAAATTGCCATCATCCCTTACACATTTTAAAGAAGAAAAACCTCAAATGGGATTTTTAAGGTAATTAAACAGAAAAAAATAATAAATAAATATATATATATAAATTTGTGTATTAATAAAATTATATTTTTCATTTTATTTATATATATATATATATATATAATAAAATGAAAAATATAATTTTATTAATACACAAATTTTATAAAATTCTTATGGAAGGAACCACAAGATGACAGAAGATGAAAAGTAGTGGGAAAGTCCAAGACTTTTCCACTACTTTTCATCTTCTGTTATCTGTTTGGATGGTTTCATGGTTGTAGTAGGATTTTCACCACTTCTGTCCATTTTTGTATAATATTATTGTAGTATATGTACATATGGTTTTTCTTGTGGTTCCTTCCATAAGAATTTTATACAATTTGTGTATTAATAAAATTATATTTTTCTATATATTTTTTTTCTGTTTAATTGCCTTAAAAATACCATTTTAGAGGTTTTTCTTCTTTAAAATAACAGAAAGTAGAAAATATTGTTTTTATTTCCAGTCTTTTTTTGTCTATATAATAAAAAATAATTTGTGTGAAAAATAATATAAATGCCATTTGTGTACAGTGTTGCCTGCCAAGCAATTGCCAGTTAAAGTAGCACAGTGTTGAACAGCAAAAAATGCCCTGGTCATGATTGGGGTAAAACCTTCCAGGGTCAAGGGGTTAAAGAAGATCTTCATTAAGATAATGAACGCTTTGGTGAGAACTATGTAATGTAGAATAGTTGCAGGAGTCTGTAATGTTTAGGGGGAGGCTCCCGGTGTAGATTTGCAGGGGATCTCCTGGTGTAGTATGAGGGGGATCGGGGAGTACCTTGGTTTGTACAGTATGGGGGAAGGGGGTGTAGTATTGGGGGGAAGGGGTCTTCCTGTGTGTACTGTATTCTTCCGGTGGGCGAGGGCATCCCCTGGTAAATACACTGCCTGGTAGGTCACACAGGGTTTGGTAGGTGCTCATGGTCCCGGCAGACTGTACAGTGTTCAGTACACCAGCAGTCCCTGACTCGGTGGGTACATGTCTCTCCCAGAACGTTGTGTCGCCTACTCACCTGGAAATGATCCCTTCGCACCTCCAGTGTGTCCCTGCCCTCCTCTGGTTGTTGGCTCTCCCGATGCCCCGGCTCTCCTCTCAGCCTGGACAAATGTGGGAGTACTGCGTTCACCTGCAGCCATTTTGAATGTTCCAGACAAAGACTCCCCCCCACCCCCACCTCTGCTCCCCTTACTACCACCCCATGCCTGGACCTCCACCTCCGCTCCCATCCCGGGTTCAACTCACCCTCCCGCCAAGCTCCTCTCCCAGCCATAGTCCGGTCTGAATAATGTGTCCGAGGTTCAAGAGACAGAAACCCGGACACATGATTCAAAACCCGGACTGTCTGAGTGAATCCCAGCGCTGTCTGTCAGCGCTTCCAGTTTTTTTTTATCAAAGTTTAACCTCTTGGCACCAATCACAAGCATTTATGTCGCCACTCGGTGGGTGGGTCTTATAATGCTGAGCGGCTGCATATATGCAGACTTAAAACAATTAATGTGTTGTGAGCGCACTTCCTGCACAGTCCCGGCATGGTAGCCGGCTGGGATCGGCAAGCTCCGATGTATCCTTGCGATCGGGAGCTTCCCGTTCATGTGACTGCTGTGACAGCCAATCACAGCGGTCACATGACACGAATACCCGCTCCGATTCCAGAATCGTAACAAACCGTTTAACGTGCTTGCGGTGCCAAAATTTTGTACATGAGCTTCTTGCTGTGGCAGGTGTTGCTCAGTGTGCAGGGCCTTACCTCCTCACACAGGCGTTCACAGGGGGTGTGCCGGGTGTGCCTGAGCACACCCTAATCACTCCCTGTGCATACCTCCCAAGTGCCCTGGATTGCGTGGGACCATCCCAAGAATTTAATGAAATCCTGGTGTCCCCCCAATCCATGCTGAATTGCAGAGTCGTTTCAGTATTCGGCTCCTAGCTTCTCTGTCTCCCCTTCAACTGCGCCTAATACAGGCAGCTACAGAAGAAACAAGGCTTATTTAGTCCAGGGAGCGGGTGGGTGGTAAAGGGCCAGCACAGGGAGTAGGGAGGCGGTGCTGTGATTAAGAGTGATTGGCTTTGTACGGGGAGGGGGCGGGTGCTAAAGGCCATCGTGGCAGTGGGAGTACAAGCCAATCATAGCCCTGCCCCCTAGTCACTGTGCCGTCTTTAAGAGCCTGCCCCCGCCCTGGCAAAAAAAAAAGCGTTTCCTCTTCAGCTGCCTGAAACACGCACAGCTGTAAGGTTACTTTCACACTGAAGCGCTTTACAGACGCTATAGCGCTAAAAATATGTAAAAATATAGTGCCTGTAAAGCGCCTCTCCTGTCATTCCAGTGTGAAAGCCCAAGTGCTGGTTGCTGAGTCTTTCCCACTGGAGTGGTACGCTGGCAGGACGCTAAAAAAAGTCCTGCAAGCAGCATCAATGGGCAGCGCCACCAAAGCTTTTAAACCTTTTTCGGCCGCTAGTGGGGTTTAAAAGCTTCCCTCTAGCGGCCGAAAGGCGATGCTAAAACTACAGTAAAGTGCCACTAAAGATAGCGGTGCTTTACCGCCGATGCCCCAGAGCCTCAGTGTGAAAGTGCCCTAAAAGAGACACAGAAAGAGGATTCACTTATGTCTGTTCTTCTCCCTGGGACTGAACTCTCAACTCCGCCTCACTTAGCACTGACCTCTGAGCTCTGCCTCACTTAGCATTGACCTCTGAACTCCGCCTCACTTAGCACTGACCTCTGAACTCCACCTCACTTAGCACTGACCTCTGAGCTCCGCCTCACTTAGCACTGACCTCTGAACTCCACCTCACTTAGCACTGACCTCTGAGCTCCGCCTCACTTAGCATTGACCTCTGAGCTCCGCCTCACTTAGCACTGACCTCTGAGCTCCGCCTCACTTAGCACTGACCTCTGAACTCCACCTCACTTAGCACTGACCTCTGAGCTCCGCCTCACTTAGCATTGACCTCTGAACTCCGCCTCACTTAGCACTGACCTCTGAGCTCCGCCTCACTTAGCATTGACCTCTGAACTCCGCCTCACTTAGCACTGACCTCTGAACTCCACCTCACTTAGCACTGACCTCTGAGCTCCGCCTCACTTAGCACTGACCTCTGAACTCCGCCTCACTTAGCACTGACCTCTGAACTCCACCTCACTTAGCACTGACCTCTGAGCTCCGCCTCACTTAGCATTGACCTCTGAACTCCGCCTCACTTAGCACTGACCTCTGAGCTCCGCCTCACTTAGCATTGACCTCTGAACTCCGCCTCACTTAGCACTGACCTCTGAACTCCGCCTCACTTAGCACTGACCTCTGAACTCCGCCTCACTTAGCACTGACCTCTGAACTCCGCCTCACTTAGCACTGACCTCTGAACTCCGCCTCACTTAGCACTGACCTCTGAACTCCGCCTCACTTAGCACTGACCTCTGAGCTCCGCCTCACTTAGCACTGACCTCTGAACTCCGCCTCACTTAGCACTGACCTCTGAACTCCGCCTTACTTCGCACTGACCTCTGAACTCCGCCTCACTTAGCACTGACCTCTGAACTCCGCCTCACTTAGCACTGACCTCTGAACTCCGCCTCACTTAGCACTGACCTCTGAACTCCGCCTTACTTCGCACTGACCTCTGAACTCCGCCTCACTTAGCACTGACCTCTGAACTTCGTCTCACTTAGCACTGACCTCTGAACTCCGCCTCACTTAGCACTGACCTCTAAACTCCGCCTCACTTAGCACTGACCTCTGAACTTCGCCTCACTTAGCACTGACCTCTGAACTCCGCCTCACTTAGCACTGACCTCTGAACTTCGCCTCACTTAGCACTGACCTCTGAACTCCGCCTTACTTCGCACTGACCTCTGAACTCCGCCTCACTTAGAACTGACCTCTGAACTCTGCCTCACTTAGAACTGACCTCTGAACTCCGCCTCACTTAGCACTGACCTTTGCCTCATTTAAAACTCTCCATTAGTTAGCATTGACCTCTGACTCACTTAGCATTGACCTCTGAACTCTGTAGTAAGTGATGCAGAGCTCAGAAGTGACTCAGAGGTCAGTAGTAAGACCCCTTTTCACACAGGGGTGATGCGGGCGTTAGCGGTAAAGCCCTGATAGTTTTAGCGGGGCTTTACCGCTGTTATAGCGTTGCTATTCGACCGCTAGCGGGGCACTTTTAACCCCTGCTAGCAGCCGAGGAAGGGGTAATAGCACCCGAAAAGCGATGCTGCCGACGCGCTTTGCACACAGGGACATACCTAGACCTAATACCACACAGGGACATACCTAGACCTACCACCACCACACAGGGACATACCTAGACCTACCACCACCACACAGGGACATACCGAGACCTACCACCACCACCACACAGGGACATACCTAGACCTACCACCACCACACAGGGACATACCTAGACCTACCACCACCACACAGAGACATACCTAGACCTACTACCACCACACAGGGACATACCTAGACCTACCACCACCACACAGGGACATACCTAGACCTACTACCACCACACAGGGACATACCTAGACCTACTACCACCACACAGGGACATACCTAGACCTAATACTACACAGGGACATACCTAGACCTAATACCACACAGGGACATACCTAGACCTAATACCACACAGGGACATACCTAGACCTACCACCACATAGGGACATACCTAGACCTACCACCACACAGGGACATACCTAGACCTACAACCACACAGGGACATACCTACTATTATTATTATTATTATTATTAATAAACAGGATTTATATAGCGCCAACAGTTTACACAGCGCTTTACAATATGAGGGCAGACAGTACACTTACAATACAAATCAATACAGGAGGAATCAGAGGGCCCTGCTCATTAGAGCTTACAATCTAGAAGGGAGGGTAAAGTGGAAACAAAAGGTAATCGCTGTGGGGAGTGAGCTGATGGAGAAAATGAAAAAACATTTGCTGTTAAGTGTGGGTAGGGTAGGCTTCTCTGAAGAGGAGGGTTTTCAGGGATTGTCTAAAAGCTAATAGAGTATGAGATAAGCGGACAGATTGGGGTAGTGCATTCCATAGGATAGGAGAAGCTTTGGAAAAGTCCTGGAGGTGAGCATGGGAGGAGGTGATGAGGGAGCAAGAGAGCAGAAGCTCTTGAGAGGAACGAAGAGAATGAGTAAGTTGGTATTTAGAGACTAGGCTAGTGATGTAGCTGGGGGCTAAATTGTGGATGGCTTTGTACGTAGTTGTTAGTATTTTGAATGTAATTCTTTGGCCGAGCGGAAGCCAATGGAGGGATTGACAGAGAGGGGTAGCAGAGACAGAGCGATTGGTAAGGTGGATGAGTCTGGCAGCAGCATTCATGATGGATTGAAGAGGTGATAGACTATGTAGAGGTAAGCCAATGAGAAGGTAATTGCAGTAGTCGAGGCGAGAGATAACCAGGGAGTGAATTAAGAGCTTTGTTGTGTCATTGGTTAGAAAGGGGCGTATTTTGGAAATGTTGCGGAGGTTGAGTCGGCAGGATTTGGACAGTGATTGGACGTGGTGCTTAAAGGAGAGTTCGGAGTCCAGGACTACACCTAGAACCTTGACATGTGGGGATGGGCTTATAGTTGTGCCATCGATTTTGACAGAGAGATCTGGGAGAGGGGAAGGGGAAGGAAAAATTATAAGTTCGGTTTTGGATAGATTGAGTTTTGAGGAAGTGGTGTGACATCCAGACTGATATATTGGATAGTAAATTAGTGATACGTGAGGAGACAGAGGGAGTGAGCTGAGGGGTAGAGAAATAGATTTGGGTGTCGTCAGCGTGGAGGTGGTATTGGAAGCCATGGGAGGCTATCAGCTGACCCAGGGAGGAGGTGTAGATTGAAAATAGGAGTGGTCCAAGAACAGAACCTTGGGGGACCCTAGATAGGAAGAGGAGAAGAGGAAGTAGAGTTGTAGGAAACGCTAAAGGTGCGGTTGGATAAGTAGGAAGAGAACCAGGAGGTGAGGAGGTGGTCAACCGTATCAAAGGCAGCAGAGAGGTCCAGGAGTAGGAGTACAGAATAGTGTCGATTGGTTTTTGCCCTTAGTAGATCGTTTGTTAGCTTTAGGAGAGCAGTTTCTGTGGAGTGTTGAGGACGAAATCCAGACTGAAGGGGATCAAGAAGGCTATTATCAGCGAGGTGGATGCTCAGTCGGTTGTAGACCAGACGTTCGAGGAGTTTGGATAAGAAGGGGAGCAAGGAGATGGGGCATAGCTTGTTAAGATTGGATGGGTCCAGTGAGGGCTTTTTAAGTATGGGTCTGGCAAGTGCATGTTTTGGAGAGTTGGGGAAGATGCCAGAAGAGAGGGAGAGATTGAAGATGTGGATTAGAGAGTGTAGAATAGAGCCAGAGGGTGAACATAGCATTTGTGAGGGAACAGGATCCAGAGGACAGGTGGTAAGGTGGACATTAGCAAGTAGTTTAGCAACCTCGTCTATAGTGGTGGGGTAGAAAGAGGGAAGTAATGATTGTGCCTGTGGGCATGAAGTGTAAAGCGTGGAGGGTATCGGAACAGTAGAGATCTCCGCGCGAATTGTATCAATCTTCTATTTGAAGTGATTGGCGATCTCCTGCACTGCAGGACTTGGGGCCCCTCCTACACTGGGGTGCCCCCCCGAGTCCTCTTACACTGGGGGGGCCCTGAGTCCTCCTACACTACCACCACACAGGGACATACCTAGACCTTCTACCACCACACAGGGACATACCTAGACCTTCTACCACCACACAGGGACATACCTAGACCTTCTATCACCACACAGGGACATACCTAGACCTTCTACCACCACACAGGGACATACCTAGACCTTCTATCACCACACAGGGACATACCTAGACCTTCTATCACCACACAGGGACATACCTAGACCTTCTATCACCACAAAGGGACATACCTAGACCTTCTATCACCACACAGGGACATACCTAGACCTTCTATCACCACAAAGGGACATACCTAGACCTTCTATCACCACAAAGGGACATACCTAGACCTTCTATCACCACACAGGGACATACCTAGACCTTCTATCACCACAAAGGGACATACCTAGACCTTCTATCACCACAAAGGGACATACCTAGACCTTCTATCACCACACAGGGACATACCTAGACCTTCTATCACCACACAGGGACATACCTAGACCTTCTATCACCACACAGGGACATACCTAGACCTTCTATCACCACAAAGGGACATACTTAGACCTTCTATCACCACACAGGGACATACCTAGACCTACCACCACATAGGGAGGGGTGGGCCTGTTGACAAGCAAACTGGGCATGCTCTGACTGGGACCACAACCCAATTCACCTGCATATACCGGAGGGACAAGCACCACCCAGTGGCAGGAAGGGAGAAGTGCACGTCTGGAGGGAAGCTGGGGGTGCCGTGCATACTGTAACACTGAGAAGGGAAGAATGTCAGGAACTGTATAGTAACAAAGTAACTTTTGTAGACATAGAGTGACTGTAATGATTGAAAAGCCGGACTGTCCATGTGACTGTATGAGGAGGAGGGGAAAGGTTCAGTTGGCAGTGCTGCCACACATTTCTCCCCATCACACTATTGTATCAATGCAGCCGCAGTGCCGCGCTCAGGCCGCCAGGTGGCGCTGGCAGACACCGGTGGGCAGGATCAGCTGACGCAGCAGTGCCGTGGATGTGAGTGTGCGGTGAGCCGTTGTGGTTGTGTCCCGATCCCGCAGATCACAGCCCGGAGGAGGAGAGCTCAGTATACAGGCGGAGGAGCCCCGACAGCGCCCACACCCGGCTCCCGTCCCCGGACTCAGACATGCTGCCCCATATAACGGTGCTTCTCCTGGCTGCCGGAGCGCTGACTCTGGAGGTAATAAGGATGGATGGGGGAGGGAGGAGCAGGGAATACAATGCCGGAGATTGTGATGTAATGTCGGATCACACCTTGTTCTCTTTGTATCATCTGTCTGGGGGCAATGCAGGATGATACACTGGGGGGGCCCCGAGTCCTCCTACACTGGGGGGGCCCCGAGTCCTCCTACACTGGGGGGGGCCCCGAGTCCTCCTACACTGGGGGGGCCCCGAGTCCTCCTACACTGGGGGGGGGCCCCGAGTCCTCCTACACTGGGGGGGGCCCCGAGTCCTCCTACACTGGGGGGGGGCCCCGAGTCCTACACTGGGGGGGCCCCGAGTCCTCCTACACTGGGGGGGGCCCCGAGTCCTCCTACACTGGGGGGGGCCCCGAGTCCTCCTACACTGGGGGGGCCCCGAGTCCTCCTACACTGGGGGGGGCCCCGAGTCCTCCTACACTGGGGGGGGCCCCGAGTCCTCCTACACTGGGGGGGCCCCGAGTCCTCCTACACTGGGGGGGGCCCCGAGTCCTCCTACACTGGGGGGGCCCCGAGTCCTCCTACACTGGGGGGGCCCCGAGTCCTCCTACACTGGGGGGGCCCCGAGTCCTCCTACACTGGGGGGGGCCCCGAGTCCTCCTACACTGGGGGGGGCCCCGAGTCCTCCTACACTGGGGGGGCCCCGAGTCCTCCTACACTGGGGGGGCCCCGAGTCCTCCTACACTGGGGGGGCCCCGAGTCCTCCTACACTGGGGGGGCCCCGAGTCCTCCTACACTGGGGGGGCCCCGAGTCCTCCTACACTGGGGGGGGCCCCGAGTCCTCCTACACTGGGGGGGCCCCGAGTCCTCCTACACTGGGGGGGGCCCCGAGTCCTCCTACACTGGGGGGGGCCCCGAGTCCTCCTACACTGGGGGGGGCCCCGAGTCCTCCTACACTGGGGGGGCCCCGAGTCCTCCTACACTGGGGGGGGCCCCGAGTCCTCCTACACTGGGGGGGGCCCCGAGTCCTCCTACACTGGGGGGGCCCCGAGTCCTCCTACACTGGGGGGGCCCCGAGTCGTCCTCCTACACTGGGGGGGCCCCGAGTCCTCCTACACTGGGGGGGCCCCGGGTCGTCCTCCTACACTGGGGGGGCCCCGGGTCGTCCTCCTACACTGGGGGGGCCCCGGGTCGTCCTCCTACACTGGGGGGGCCCCGGGTCGTCCTCCTACACTGGGGGGGCCCCGAGTCCTCCTACACTGGGGGGGCCCCGAGTCCTCCTACACTGGGGGGGCCCCCGGGTCGTCGTCCTACACTGGGGGGGCCCCGGGTCGTCGTCCTACACTGGGGGTCCCCCCGGGTCGTCGTCCTACACTGGGGGGGCCCCGGGTCGTCGTCCTACACTGGGGGGGCCCCGGGTCGTCGTCCTACACTGGGGGGGCCCCGGGTCGTCCTCCTACACTGGGGGGGCCCCGGGTCGTCCTCCTACACTGGGGGGGCCCCCCCCAGGTCGTCCTCCTACACTGGGGGGGCCCCCCGGGTCCTCCTACACTGGGGGGGCCCCGGGTCGTCGTCCTACACTGGGGGGGCCCCGGGTCGTCCTACACTGGGGGGGCCCCGGGTCGTCCTCCTACACTGGGGGGGCCCCCCAGGTCGTCCTCCTACACTGGGGGGGCCCCCCGGGTCCTCCTACACTGGGGGGCCCCCCCGGGTCCTCCTACACTGGGGGGCCCCCCTGATTCCTCCTGGGGGGGGCCCTGATTTCTGCTACACGGGGGGGGGGGGGCAGGCGCCCATCTCTCATCTGTAACATTGGCAATGGAAGGGTGCTCATCCTCCTCACCATGCTCCATAAGCCCCTTACCCTTTAAACTGAATCTTCTTGCCCTTTAAATACAATCCAACCCCCTTTTCCTGTACCTGACGTGATCCTCCAGCCCTGTACATGGCATATCCCCCCCCACCCTGCACCGTCAGTCCTCACCCATTACATTGTATATCTCTCCTCCTTACCATTTACATTGCATCCTTCCTTATCCTCCAGCCTTTACTCTTTTTAGTTCTGTATCCTCCTTGCCCTTTAAATACCATAGAGAACCCTTTCCCTGCTCCACCAACCCTTACCCATTACATGACATGCACCCTCCTTACTCATTAATCAGCATGCATCGTCCTTTCCCAGCCTTTTCCCTTTACATGCACCCCTCTTTTATTTTACATGACATGCACCCCCCTTACACTTTAAATACAACAGATCACCCCTTCCCTGCTCCACTAGCTCTTACCCTTTAAAATACCATGCATCCTTCTTTCATTTCTCTGCCAGCCCTTACCCTTTACATGACGTGCATCCTCCTTTCATTTTACATGACATGCATCCTCTTTACCCTTTAAATACCATGAACCATTCCTTCCCTGCACCCCTAGCCCATATCCTGTAAATACCATGCATTCTCCTTTCCTTGCTCCACTAGCCCTTACCCTTTACATGACATGCGCCCCCTTTCCCTTCTCTACCAGCTCTTACCCTTTAAACACCATGCATCCTCCTGACCTCTTACATGACATGCATTCTTCTTTTCCCTTTTCTACCAGCTCTCTTCTTTTAAATACCATGCATCCTTCATACCATTTACATGACATGCACCCTTCTTTCCTTGCTCCACCATCCCTTACCCTTTAAATGGCATGCACCCCTTCCCTACCAGCTCTTACCCTTCCTCCTGACCCATTAAACGACATGAATCCTCCTGACCCACTGCATGACATGCACCCACTTTCCCTTTTCTGGCGGGTCTCACCCTTTAAATACCATGCATCCTTCTTACCCATTCCATGACATGCATCTTCTGTACCCTATAAATGACATGCATCCTTCTTTTCCTTGCTGTTATCCTTACTAGGTTGGCAGTGCCAGGGTACCATGTACCTCTTTCCATTAGCCTCTTCTGTGTGTGGCTTTTCCTGGTAATCTATATGTCATGCTGCCCCTTTCTATGCCATGTATCCTCTTCTATTCCCAGCCTCTGAGCTTTGCTTGCCATGCCATGGTGTCATGTTGGTCCTGCAGTCCACATACAGCTCCTATGTTGTCCTCCTTTTATCATCTGCACCCTGATTACATGCCATGCATTGCCCTTTCATGTGCCCCTCCTTTGACATCTATGCATCCAATTTTCCTGCCTTTTCATGCTCACCTCCCCTCTTTCCATGACATGCACCCCCTCCAATAATGAGGCCCTGTCTGGTTTACAGGAGGAAGAACCCCTGCGCCCCCCCCCCCCCCCCCCCCCCATGTCTCATTTGCAGCACTGGGTGCCAAGCACACCGTCCATACCCTGCACCTTACTGGCATGCCAAACACTTTGATTTCCAGAACTTCCATAGAAGAACAGCCTGATTAATGTAACTGCTAACTAATGCAAATGTATTTCCAACCCCCCACCCTGCTTTGTACCCTCCCTCTTATTATGTGACCCTTGGCTTGTCTCCGCTGACCCTTCGATGCCCCCCTGTTACCCTTTGTACATCCCTTTCCTATATGACATCGACTTTGATCCTTCGAAATCTCTGCATGTCCTTTATTATATATTTCTGTATTTTTGGGTGGTGCGGTGTGAATATTTGGGACAGTAAGCAAAAAAATAAATGAACTTAGTGGCTTTGTCATTGGAGTTTAACCCTTTACTCTGCAAGCTTTGATATATGTTTGAAAAAGCTTAATGATCAATGGCAATTCTATTTATTATTTTAATGGTTGGCTCTTGTTGTGCTGCGTTGATGACCCGTATTTATTTACAGCAGCGAATGGCGATGATTTGACTGTCTGTAGAACTCCTCTGTGTCTGGTTTGTCTGAGACATCAAAGCAAAGTGAATGCGTTTTGTTTTCCTGTTCGGAATTGGCCGCCGCTGCCTGGCTGGGCACACAGATCCCCCTATAAATGGGCTGAATTGCTGACACCAGCTGTATGATTTAGCCTTTTCAATAGGCTCTGGTCCCACTCTTCTAACCCCATTGTCTTGGATCAGGTGGTTTGGTGTGTGTGTTGTGTGTTAGGTAAACATGACACGGTTTATAGGATGGACTGACTGTATTCATCCGCAGCTTTTTTTTTTTTTTTTTTTTGTGTGTGTGTGTTTTTTTTTTTTTCTTTCCTGTGCCTGGATAAAAGGGGCCTTTCTAATTAGGCACCTTGGGAAAGGGTGGGTGTGTGGGGGTCTGCCTCCCTAGGGCGGGTATTGAGGAGGCGATAGATAAAAGGATTTGACTGAAGGAAGATTAAGACCCAGAGAAGATGGCGTCTCTGCGTTGCTGCAATGCAAAGCTGTGTTGGAAGCTGCAGCTTGGAAGAGCCTCCCCACCGCTAGGTGTTTATGTGCCTGCTCCTTTCATCTCTTCCCTTCTGAACCATTCACTTCCAAGCAGCGTTCTGCATTAAGAGCGTGTGCGTCCTGCGGACACCTGAACTCCCCAACACGCTCCTTGACCACGCCGCACGTTGCTCCTCGCTGCCTATTTCACATTGGTTACAGAACACACAGACTTTAATTAGCACAACGTCATTCAGCTGTACACAGACGGGGAAGAATTCGGCAGCGCCTGTGCAAAAATAACATCAAACGTCGTCTGGCGTTTATTTGTCAAGTCTGTACATTGCCACGTTACGGAATCTAACAGATCTGCTCCAGGGGGAGTTTATAGCGCTATCTGATCAGCCTGTTAACCATTTCCTATGGAGTCTTGTATTTTTAGCAATAGTTATACATTTTGAACAGGCATTAAAGAAAAACTCCAGGCAACATTTTTATTTTTCCATGCAGTGGGGCCGTGCTTACATTGCATGGATTAACTACTCGTTTTTGTTTAGGGGTGAGGAGAGTGGAGATAAAAGAATCCGCCAATATACTATATACCTAATCTGCCTATATACTAGATCTGCACAATGTTGGACAAAATGAGAATCACGATTTTTTTTATTTTTGCTTAGGATAAAAAGATCACGATTCTCGTGGCGTAAAATTTTTCACATTATACAAAAAAATTGGGCTAACTTTACTGTGTTTTTTTTTTTTTTTTTTTTTTTTTTTTATTCATTAAAGTGTAATTTTTTCCCAAAAAATTGCATTTGAATGACTGCTGCGCAAATACAGTGTGACATAAAATATTGCAATAACCACCATTTTATTCTCTAGGGTCTCTACTAAAATAAATATATATAATGTTTGGGTGTAAAGCTGGGCGATTTTCTTCAAAAAAACAAAAAACAAAACATCTGCGATATTATTATTTAAAAAAAAAAAAACTCGATTCACGATTCAAATCAAGTTTTTTTTCTTTTTTGATGGACACCGCGCTGGTCTTGAGGAGCTGCGGGCAGGAATTTTTAGGCGAGGCTGCGGCTTAGGCCTACTCCTCGCCTAAAAACTCCTGCCCGCAGCTCCTCATGATTGGCGCGGTGTCAGCTCCGGTCCTGGTGGGGGGAAAAAAAATCGATTTGCTGAAAATTTGAATCAATTTGACCTCTCAACTCGATTCAAGATTCAAATCGATTTTTTTCCCCAGCCCTATTAGGGGGTTCTAAGTAATTTTCTAGCAAAAAAAAAAAATGATTTTAACCAACAAATGTCAGAAAAAGGTTTAGTGTTTAATTGGTTAAACTTCCCTCATTTTCACACTAAAGTCTATTCCTTTGATCTAAAGGACAAATTGTTACAATGTTTTTACTTAAGTTCCACTGCTAAAGAATGTTGTGATTCTTGGCAGAATGCCCGTTTTTTTTTTTTTCCCCCTTTCTTTTGACGGCTGTCGGCTTTAACAGAGCAGAGATAATTCTCTGCATAGAAAGAATCAGAACATACTTTTTTCAAGAACGCAACAGGAAAAAAACGCAATAACGATTCTTCACGATTAATCGCGCGGCTCTTTACGATATACTATATAAATAATCCGCCGATCCTCTTAACACAGGACTGGTCACCCCCCCGCCCCCCCCGCGGTCTTGTGAATGGACTGTTCCTGACCAGCTCTGGATGTGAGGACGGCAGGAACAGTCCACCGCTGGATGTGGGGGAGCGCTGGTTTCCAGAGGGTCGAGTAAATATAGCTTTTCCTTGTGCCCCTGGACAGAACAAGCAGCTAAAGAGGAAGTAAACCCTGATGGGTGTTACTTCCTCTTTTTTCCCTGCAAAGGTAAAGCATAATGGGCTGCTATGCATTGCATAGTAGCCCATTATGCGACACTTACTTGCAGGAGAAGCCCGCAATGTCCCCGTCTTCCTCGCTGGTAGCGAGGGTCCATTCTTTACCCCTCTTCCTTCTGGGGCCGCGAACTCCGGCTCTGTGATTGGCTGGAGTTGCGTGACGTCACTTCCATGCATGTGCGCGGGAGCCGCCTTTGACGGCATGACCTGAGCTAGAGACAGCATAGCGTGCCCTTTCTAACTCCAGCGCATGCACAGAAGAAAGCGCCCTACGGCGATTTGCAAATATCTCCTAGACCGTGCAGGTCTGGGAGATATTTCAAGCACCTACAGGTAAGCCTTAATCTATGCAAACTGATTTGGGGGTGTCATTAACTTTTACCTGACACTCCCGGCAGTTTGCGTAGGGCAGTGTGAGCTGCCGCCGGGAAACATGCGATGTGGATTCGCAGTGTGAACCGGTCCTAAAGCAGAGTTTCACCCAAATGTGGAAGCTTTCCTTATCTGCCTTGGCGAGATCACTCGGAAGTTCGGCCTCCTTCCACCACCGGGCCATTTAGAAAGCGCAGCGTGCTTCGAGCATGCGCAGTAGGGAACTGGCTTTGTAGCCGAGAGGCTTCACTGCCGGTCTCCCTTACCATGAATGGTGGTGGCAGCACCTGAGAGCCGATGGAAACATCGGCTGGGGTGCCGACATCGCTGGATTCCAGGACAGGTAATTGTCCTAATATAAAGGCTGCATTCACACTACAGTGTTTTGAATCACGGCGGATCTGCCCGCACTGATGTGTGAATGACAAAACGTGGAACTCGCATTTTGAGATGCCATTCATTTGAATGACGCCTCAAATCGCGGTGCGCGTCTGGCGTGAGATAAAACGCGCTGCAATCGCGGCAACCAGCATCACGGGACGCATGTCGCCCCAAAGTAGCTCATGAATCATGGTGCGAGTTGCTGCGATTGCAACACGTTTTATCGCACGACAATCGCGGCAGACCCGCACCGCGACTTGAGTTGTCCTTCAAATGATTAGTATCTCAAATGCGAGTTCCGAGTTTTGTAATTCACACATCAGCGCCGCCAAATCGCGGGCAGATCTGCCGTGATTCAAAACGCTGTAGTGTGAATGCAGCCTTAAAGTCATCAGCTACATTATGTGTGTGTGTGTGTGTGTGGGGGGGGGGGGCGAACTCCACTGCATGGGGAAAATAAACATTTTGCCTGGAGTTCTTCTTTAAGCTTATTTAGTATTTTAGGGGGGCAAATGCATCTATTTATAGCAGCCAGTGCATTCTGTAGTCAGACTGGTGAGTGATCAGTTGCTGCACTTTGCATTTCACGATAATGCATTGAGAGGCTGATGGGAAGCAAATGCAACCTTGTTGCTGGGGGTTACCTCCCTTTGCATAGCACCATTGCGCTTTGATGTAGCTGTTGTCTGTAGCAACTGGTTCTTATATAGGTATAAAAAACCCTAAGTATGCAGTTGATCAGAGGAAGGCAATAAACTCGACGTAAAGATTTGTGTGTGCAATTTAGTTTAACAGGAATAAAAAAATTATATATTTTCTGATCTCCATAGGCGATCTGAGAACTCTCAGGATCAATATTCTACATTTTTTTTTTTTTTTTAATAATTACTATTGGCTGTATTATTTGTGTTTTTTTAGAAACTCCTATTTTTTAACAATCTACTGATTCTGCTACAAGCAGTTCCTGTGACAGAGGAGACACGGAACCTTTTATTTATTGGAAAGATGACACCATATTGCTCGGGGCATTTGTTCTCCAGCCTGAGTGTGTGTTGTTACAAAGCATTTAGTTATTTAACACATAGTAAAAACCTTGAGTGTTTTGTTTGTTTTTTTCTTTCTAAGTGTTTTGTTTGTTTTTCTTTCTAATAAATATTTTGTGTTTTTTTTTTTGTTATTTGTGGATAGGGCAGAGCTCACAAATCATTACTGAACATGTTGAACATGGATGGTCATTTGTGTTTTGATATTATTTAATACATATTTTTTTCTATTGTACACTTTTTTTTTTTCTTGCGGTTTGTGCTCAGGGCTCAGCTTAAAAATAGTCAGCCTTCGCCTTTTTTTTTTTTTTTTTGTATAATCCATAGCTGCTTTTCTAGAAATGTTACAATTAGCCGCTTCTGCCATCTGTTTTTAAAGCAGAACTAAACTGTATCTGAGCACCGCTAGTTGAAAATTCTTTTTAAATATTAAAAGCAAACTCCCCTATACATCCATGTCTCCATGTTTTATTTTGTTGAGAAATCACTTGAAAATCACACCCCAAACATTTCTAGCTGTGGCCTCTAAGGGCAGAAGATTCATGTAGCATTTACTTCCTGGAATCCATCTTCCCTTAGCTCAGGTGTGCAGGCAGGAGGGTGTGCTTAGCTGACGTTATTTGCCTAGGCCAGAAACCAGGAAGTAACTAAGGGAAAAAAATAAATAATAATGAAAAAAAAAAACTTTTTAAACAAGTAAATATAGTATAGCTTCCTATCCATGTCTCAGTGCTAGCAGAATAAGTATTAAAATAGTCAGTGTTGATTAAGAGAGTCTACATTATATCACCAAAAGTATTGGGACACCTACCTTTACACGCACATGAGCTTTAATGGCATCCCAGTCTAAGGCTTCATGTACACTTGAACTACTTTGACCGCTGGCTGTGGCAAGTGCACGTTTTGTGGCCGGCGGTCAAAATGTTTCTATCCTGAATGCAATTCTTCTGCGAGAGGCAGCCAAAAGCCCATCAAGTTTGGGAGCTGCTAGTGTACATGGAGTCTTAGTCCATAGGGTTCAATATTGAGTTGGCCCACCCTTTGCAGCTTTAACAGCTTCAACTCTTTTGGGAAGGCTGTCCACAAGGTTTAGGAGTGTGTCTATGGGAATGTTTGACCATTCTTCTAGAAGTGCATTTGTGAGGTCAGGCACTGATGTGGACGAGAAGGCCTGGCTTGCATTCTCTGCTCTAATTCCTCCCTAAGGTGTTCTATCAGGTTGAGGTCAGAATTCTGTGCAGGCCAGTCAAGTTCCTCCACCCCAAACTCGTTCATCCATGGTTTTATGGCCTTCACTTTGTGGAGGGGGGATTATGGTGTGGGGTTGTTTTTCAGGGGTTGGGCTTGGCCCCTTAATTCCAGTCAAGTCTTAAGGTGTCAGCATACATTTCAGACCATTTCATGCTCCCAGCTCTGTGGGGGATGGTCCCTTCCTATTCCAACATGACTATGGACCTTGCTTCGTGCACTGGTGCGCAAAGACATGGATGAGCGAGTTTTGGGTGGAGGAACATGCCCTTTGTTGATTGGGGAATATAAGCGATTAGTAAAGATATAATCACTCCATCTTTGGCCAGCTTTACCTTTTGATGCTCGTTAACCACTTGCCGACCAGCCATGTCCGTGATAATGTCGCAGTCACGATAAAAATAGCAGATTGCCGCCATTACTAGTAAAAACAATAATAATAAAAATGCCATCTATCCCCTATTTTGTAGACGCTACAACTTTTATGCAAACCATTCAGTATATGCTTATTGCACTTCCTTCCTTCCTTTTTTTTTTTTTTACCCACCGCTTTTCTGCCGCATGTCCCATCCTGTGCCTCCATTTAAATCTGGAGCCAGCTATACCTTCCTCGTTTACATTGCCGGCGCCCTGATGATGCTCCCTTGATCCTGTGCATGCGCAAATGTGCAGCTGGTCTCGAATATGACTCTGGCTGATTACAATGTGGTACTTCAGATTCACAGCCTCCTGGGATGATATATATATATATATATATATATATATATATATATATATATATATATATATATATATATATATATATATATACCGTATTTATCGGCGTATAACACGCACATTCATTTTAAGAGGGAAGTTTCAGGAAAAAAGCTTAAATTTTAAATAAGGAACGTTGAAGCAAAATAAGGGTCAGTGCCCATCTGAAGCCTCACCATTGCCATCAATGCAGCCTGATCAATGCCCATCTGCAGCCTCACAAGTGCCATCAATGCGGCCTCATCAGTCCACATCAATGCAGCCTCACCATTACCATCAATGCAGCAGCCTCACCATTGCCATCAGTGCGGTCTGATCGATGCCCATCTGCAGCCCCAGAGGGGACAGGATGGGCGCCGACAGATTACATACAGTGAGAATCTCCTATGATAGACAGAACAGTGGTCCAATGGCGGCCCAGGAGACGGGACTTCCTATTACAGAGGCCGCCAAGTAAACAGGAGATTCTCACTGTATGTAATCTGACAGTGCTCCTCCTGCCCCCCCTCCCTGTCCCCTCCGAGGCAGCTAAAATTGAAGTATTGGCCTCTAACACGCACACGCTATTTGCACCCGATTTTCATGGTGAAAAAGTAAGTGTTATACGCCAATAAATACAGTATATATATATTAGAGCTTCACGACAATTTAAATCAGAACTTCACTCGTTAAATATTAAAAATGAATTAAATTGGTTTGTGGTGCTCAGCTGCAGTGTAGTTCCACTTTAACCACTTCAGCCCTGGAAGATTTGGCTGCTCATTGACAAGGCCATTTTTTTGCGATACAGCACTGCGTTGCTTTAACTGACAATTGCGCGGTTGTGCGATGTTGTGCCCAAAAAAATTTGAAGTTCTTTTTTTTTTTCCCCACAAATAGAGCTTTCTTTCGGTGGTATTTAATCACCTCTGCGGTTTTTATTGTTTGCACTATAAACAAAAAAAGAGCGACAATTTTGAAAAAAAAAAACATATATTGTACTTTTTGCTATAATAAATATCCCCATTTAAAAAAAAAAAAAAAAAAAAAAAAAAAGAAGCAAATTTTTCCCTCAGTTTAGGCTGATATGTATTCTTCTACATATCTTTGTTAATAAAAATCGCAATAAGCATATATTGATTGGTTTGCGCAAAAGTTATAGCGCCTGCAAAATAGGGGATTGATTTATGGCATTTTTTTCTTTTTTACTAGTAATGGCGGTGATCCGCGATTTTTATTGAGACTGAGATATTGCGGCGGACAAATTGGATACTTTTTTGACTCAATTTTTGGGACCATTAACAATTATACAGCGATCAGTGCTATAAAAATGCACTGATTACTGTATGTCACTGGCAGGGAAGGGGTTAACACTAGGGAGCGATCAAGGGGTTAACTGTGTTCCCTAGGTGTGTTCTAACTGTAGGGGGGGGGGGGCTGTCTAGGAGGAGAGAGATTGGTGTTCATACTTAGTATGAACACCAATCTCTCTCCTCTCCCCTGAAAGAACTGGGATTTGTGTGTTTACACACACAGATCCCGGTTCTCACTCTGTCACGAGCGATGATGGGTGCCCGGCGGAAATCAGGCCCGCCGGGCACTCACATCAGCTGCGGGCGCGCACTCGCCCCTAATGGCTAAAATTGAAGCGATATAAGGTAACGTAGTTTCGCCCAGCCGTGCCATTCTGGTGCTGTAAAACTGCGACGGCTGGTCGGCAAGTAGGTAAACTGATCTCTATGTTAGGCACCTCATAGAGTAATTTTTTTTTTGGTTGAAGGAAAAAACTGTCTTAATTTCCCCATCAATCCTCCCACTGATCTATTGTGTTCTGACAGCTGGAGGACTTCCCCACTATAAGATACACTGATCAGCGTTGCCGGCTATAGCCTGTAGCACTGCTCAAGTGGGGAAAACCCAACAAGGCGGTTGTACAGATGTCAATCGGTAGACTGACTTCTTTACAACCTCAGTGCCCGTACATGGATTGAAATTCAGCCAGTCCCTGCCAAATCAACCGTATTTTGATCCATGTATTGACCGCTTTACCTGTTGCTCTTTCCTTATTGGTAAAGTCTAGGTGGGTACATAGCCTACATCTGCATGGTGTGCCCTGGCAGCTGCACGTTGTGGCATAGTACGCAGCCTGCCGCAGAGGTTCTATAGCATGCAGATAATTTCTGATGTTTAGGACAATTTTTGTTCTGGACTCTCCAGTAACATTGTAACCTGTTGCAGCTTTTCGGGAACCTCTGACCCTCCCCCCACCTATTAACCCACCAGACATCCAAAGCCGAGACATTCTCCAGGAGGAAGGGGCTGTAGAAAGACATAAAGATATGCAGGACTTTCCCTCTCTGTACTGGTATACCAAGCGAACAAAAGAGCTTATTTTGTGCTGCTTTTGAATTATAGTGAAAACTGACTCCCTTTGTGCCTCCAAGCTCGCTGAAGGGTTTATTAATACTGTCATTTAGAAATAACAGAGCTATATTCATGCTGATCTAAACAGATCCGTCCCGATGAAAGAATCAACCTTGTGTTTGCTGCAGGATGCCTGGCTTCACATTACACTCTGATATTTTAATCAGGTCATTTTGCAGGATAAAAAAATGTGACTAACTTTATCAATCTGATACAGCCGTTTTATTTTAGAAAAATGATTGCTCTTTCTGTGAAAATAAACTTCTAAAAGGCCCGTTTATACCTAGGGTTCTCCAGAGCACCCAGGAAAGAGCAATATCGCTCCCACCCATGTTCAGCAATGACGGAACTGCAGTACGTTCCGGAAGTACACTCCCCAACTCCAGCATGCAACAGTTTGGGTGCATTTTACATAGGATATGGCTGAACAGGCCATTAGGTATCAGACATGCAAAGATTTGAATTTTACATTTGCTCCATCTGTCAAAAGAAAGTAGGTTCGGACCTGAGAAAAATCTCATTTTGCAATGAATGCTTTCCTGGGTCTGTTCATGGAAGGGGTGCACATATTTATATAAGCCCCTTTACTGCTTGTGCATGCTGGTGGTTGTATGGTGGTGGCAGTGGGCCATAATTTTATGACCACCCACCTATTAAGTAGGTACTCCTTTTGCCACCAAAGCAGCCCCGACCCGCCGAAGCATGGATGCCACTAGACCTCTGAAAGTATGCTGTGGTATCTGGCACCAAGTTGTCTGTTAAAGGGGAGAGAACACAGGAAGCGCCAAGTGCAGTATTAAAATTGATATTTAATGGCACAATGTACAAGAAACACTCCCAATAAGAGGTAGATAAGTAATGGGCTCATCTGTGTATGCTGTCCTGGAATCTCCTCAGGTCTGGGGATGTATCCTGGTGCTCATCTGTGTATACTGTCCTGGAATCTCCTCAGGTCCGGGGATGTATCCTGGTGCTCATCTGTGTATGCTGTCCTGGAATCTCCTCGGGTCCGGGGATGTATCCTGGTGCTCATCTGAGTATACTGTCCTGGAATCTCCTCGGGTCCGGGGATGTATCCTGGTGCTCATCTGAGTATACTGTCCTGGAATCTCCTTGGGTCCGGGGATGTATCCTGGTGCTCATCTGTGTATACTGTCCTGGAATCTCCTTGGGTCCAGGGATGGTTCCTGGTGCTCATCTGTGTATGCTGTCCTGGAATCTCCTCAGACCCGGGGATGTATCCTGGTGCTCATCTGTGTATACTGTCCTGGAATCTCCTCGGGTCCGGGGATGTATCCTGGTGCTCATCTGTGTATACTGTCCTGGAATCTCCTTGGGTCCGGGGATGTATCCTGGTGCTCATCTGTGTATACTGTCCTGGAATCTCCTCGGATCCGGGGATGTATCCTGGTGCTCATCTGTGTATACTGTCCTGGAATCTCCTCGGGTCCGGGGATGTATCCTGGTGCTCATCTGTGTATACTGTCCTGGAATCTCCTCGGGTCCGGGGATGTATCCTGGTGCTCATCTGTGTATACTGTCCTGGAATCTCCTTGGGTCCGGGCATGTATCCTTGTGCTCATCTGTGTATACTGTCCTGGAATCTCCTCGGATCCGGGGATGTATCCTGGTGCTCATCTGTGTATACTGTCCTGGAATCTCCTCGGGTCCGGGGATGTATCCTGGTGCTCATCTGTGTATACTGTCCTGGAATCTCCTCTGGTCCGGGGATGTATCCTGGTGCTCATCTGTGTATACTGTCCTGGAATCTCCTTGGGTCCAGGGATGGTTCCTGGTGCTCATCTGTGTATGCTGTCCTGGAATCTCCTCAGACCCGGGGATGTATCCTGGTGCTCATCTGTGTATACTGTCCTGGAATCTCCTCGGGTCCGGGGATGTAACCTGGTGCTCATCTGTGTATACTGTCCTGGAATCTCCTTGGGTCCGGGGATGTATCCTGGTGCTCATCTGTGTATACTGTCCTGGAATCTCCTCGGATCCGGGGATGTATCCTGGTGCTCATCTGTGTATACTGTCCTGGAATCTCCTCGGGTCCGGGGATGTATCCTGGTGCTCATCTGTGTATACTGTCCTGGAATCTCCTCTGGTCCGGGGATGTATCCTGGTGCTCATCTGTGTATACTGTCCTGGAATCTCCTCGGGTCCGGGGATGTATCCTGGTGCTCATCTGTGTATACTGTCCTGGAATCTCCTCGGGTCCGGGGATGTATCCTGGTGCTCATCTGTGTATACTGTCCTGGAATCTCCTCGGATCCGGGGATGTATCCTGGTGCTCATCTGTGTATACTGTCCTGGAATCTCCTCGGATCCAGGGATGTATCCTGGTGCTCATCTGTGTATACTGTCCTGGAATCTCCTTGGATCAAGGGATGTATCCTGGTGCTCATCTGTGTATACTGTCCTGGAATCTCCTCGAGTTTGGGGAGGTATTCTGGTGTTCATCTGTGTATACTGTCCTGGAATCTCCTCGGATCCAGGGATGTATCCTTGTGCTCATCTGTGTATACTGTCCTGGAATCTCCTCGGATCAAGGAAGGTATCCTGGTGCGGTGTGGGATGTTATTGCTGCAGATCCTCAGGGCGTCCTGTGGCCACAGGGGAAGAGCCGGGACCAGCATGAAGCGCGTGGAGGTAACGTCATAGGTCACGGGACCACGTCCGGGGGAGCTGTTCAAGGGAGGGAATGAATAGTCACAGGCTACACACTCAGAGCTTCAGCTCCTTCTGTTACGCTGGTCCCAGCTCTTCCCCTGTGGCCACAGGACGTGCTGAGGATCTTCAGCAATAACATCCCACACTAGGATACATCCCCGGACCCGAGAAGATTCCAGGACAGTATACACAGATGAGCCCGTTACTTATCAACCTCTTGTGAGTGTTTCTTGTACATTGTGCCATTAAATACCAATTTTAATACTGCACTTAGGTGGCGCTTCCTGTGTTCTCTCCCCTTTATCCTTCTTGCATACAGAGCCCAGCTCTCTTAGGACATCAGCTGCCCTAAATACCTTACCACCTATACCTTTAGACTACTACCTTTATATCTATGAACTTATTTAACATATATTGAGTACTAGCATTTTTTTATCACTACTGCTCAAATTTTATTTTATATTACACTGTATTTTGCGCTGACAGTCACTGTTACTCTTGACCAAGTCGTCTGTAGCAGATCCTTTAAAGTGGATGTAAGCCCTCACATATACCCAGTGAAGTGAACAGCCTTAGATGACACAAAGGGATGAAACAAATCTTCCTACATAAGTTTTACATGTATATCTGCTGTCCTCAGCTTTATATACTGTTTAGAAAGTACACATCATGTTAGATTTTCTCTTCCTTGTTAGCACTGCAGTGAAGCCTGGGCATACAGCCAAGACAGCTGATTGGAGGAAAGGCACACACCCCCTCTCCTCATAGGTAGAGACTTTCAGCTCTGGTCTTTGAATCGTTCAGCTCTGAGGTAATCTATTTCTAGTACTGTATCCTCCCCAACACAGAACTCAGGCTGCTTTTTTCACTCATGATGGAGAACTTGTCAGAAGTTATCAGGCTGATAACAGAAGAATGGAGCAGGAGACATAGGGCTTTGAAAGAAATAAGAAAACAGTGCAGATTTATGTGCCCAGCTCAATTTTCATGAATCTGGTTTACATCCACTGTAAGTTATGGGGTAGGGCCTCCGTGAATTGTACTTGTTTTTCCAGCACATCCAGCTGATTCTCCATTGGACTGAGATCTTGGAAGTTTGGAAGTCAAATCACTACCTTAAACTGTGTTTTGTTCTCAAACCATTTTTGAACCATTTTTCAGTGTGGCAGGGCTCATTACTGCTGAAAGAGGGCACTGCCATCAGAGAATACTGTTTCCATAAAGTGGTGCACTTAGTCAACAACAATGTTTGGTAGGTGGTACGTGTCAATTAACACGTGAATGGCAGGACCCAAGGTTTCTTTTTCCTTAAGAATTGCCCTGCCTCCACTGGCTTGCCTTCTCCATATACTGCTTCCTGGTGCCATCTTCTTTCCAGGTAAGTGACACCCACGGACCCGACCATCCACATGATGTAAATAAAAAATGAACCTTCATCACACCAAGCCACCTTCTTGAATTGATCCATGGTCCAGTTCTGATGCTCATGTACCAATTGTGGGTACTTTTGGTTGTGGACATGGGTCAGCATGGGCACCCTAACTGGCTTGAGGCTACGCAGCCCAATACACAACAAACTACAATGCCCATTTTTTTCCTGATTTCAACACATTGACTTCAGGGACCACATGTTTCCTTTCTGCCTAATATATCCCATCCACTTTCAGATGCAATTGTAACGAGAGAATCAATGTTTATGTAACCTTTCAGTGGCCATACAGTTATGGTTAATTGGTGTGTGTATATATATATATATATATATATATGTGTGTGTGTGTGTGTATATCTATCTATCTATCTATATATATATATATATATATATATATATATATATATATATATATATATATATATATATATATGTGTATATATATATATATATATAAATGGAGATACAATCTCAGTTTCTATTCAAAAGCATTTTACTTCATTTTCCATGCATATACAAGTAACGACTGCACAGTTTCAGACAGGAACTCCGTCCTTCAAGAAGTTTCATGTGTGTTCATCAAATTATACGTGTGTGTGATGGTGCATGCAAAAAAGTGCAATAACACTCACGAAACATACTATGTACAATGTGGTTTAGAATGGAGGAGCAGTAAAATAAAAAATCCTCATTATTAATTTTTGACCCAAGGTATCCTTGGAAACAAGAAAAATGCATGCGCTTCTCACACAAACCGCATTAAAACACGCTACAAATGCATATACAATCTGCACATTTTAAACCACTAATTTGTGAATGGCTCAAATCTTATATGACAAATAGAGAAGTACATTTTTACACAGCTGCAGATTTTGAATCTTGTGACAAGTGATTGGATTTGTATGACTTCTGCCAGAAAACGGTTAAAGGCCTGCGGGTTGTAATGCGAGGGCGCTCACTTTACAGAGACATTCCGGGATCGGGCAGTTGGCATGGAACGTGACCTGGGCGCTCCTCGTCACTGCAATCCTTCGCATATTCTCATGCAGTCATTTTGTCTCTTGTGATGTGCGGCTGCTGAGGGAGATGCTTACATTAGGTGTATGCCACGTATGCACTTCTCTTTCTTTATCACATGTGAAGCTTTTGGCAGGTTGTATGGGATGGTTATCATTTTTCCCTGATACCAGAATTAACTGGTAACAGGTTGAAAAGTTGCCTGGACGTTCACAGAAGAATGCAGATGTTACCAGACGTTAAAAAAAATTGGTGGTGGTTTGTAAACAGCGGCAGTTTTTATTTATTTAAGTCCATTGTAAGTCCATTGCATAATGTGCTAGTATTCATCGCAATGCTAGCACATTTTGAAATACACACCTTGGAACTAAGCCCTCCAGCGCTGTGTTGTCATCGCTGTGAGGGCTGACCTATTCCCTCCCCCAGTCTTTCTTCTGGGTTCACACGCTCCGACTATGTGATTGGCTGGGGCTGCGGTAACGTCACGCACGTGCGCGGGAGCCTTCAGTTACGGCACGAAGGTCTGGCACGGCATGCATCAGTGACGTAACTGGCTGCATTGAGGGTGAATATCTCCTAAACGGTTTAGGACATATTCATTTTACCTACAGGTAAGACTTGTCGTAGGCTTACCTGTAGGTAAAAATCACCAAGCGGGCTTTACTTCCACTTTAAAGCTGAAATTCAGGACAACATGAAAACTACCCTTGACTTAGGGCTCCCCTACACTGCAAGGGTTAAATGCTTTTTTTTTTTGTCTATATTCGCTTTAAATGCAGTTTTTACAGCTGGTGCTTTCCTCTGAAGCTCTGGGTTGTTGATGGGCCCTCAGCGTTCTCCATTACAATACAGGACTGATGGTCAAGCAGTGTACATGCGCCAGAGAGAAGGGGTGTCGGGAACAATCTCATGGAGGAGAGGAAGCCTGTGGGAGTTAGGGGTAAGATAAGTAAAAACCTAATTTACCCTAGGCAAACACAAGAATATAACCTTTATAGTGTGGGGGTGACCCCAATTCATGGATAGTTTTAATTATTCCCTGAAGTTTTCATCTAAGCTGCTCATATAACATGAGCTAAAAGCAAATGGGACAGGCATAGAGGGAACGTTTCCCAATGGTGACACCTGTTTTGGTGACCACTGTCAGAGGTGGGATTTCTTCTCACTTTGAGCAGATGTCCTCTCACTTCCTGCTGTCTATTGGATGGTAAGGACTCCAGTGTGAACTCATACAAAAACTAAGGGTGCGGCAGAAGGCTCCGACAGGTCCTCGTCTTTTGTCAGCTGCTGAGCTTGGAGGCAGGAAAAGAGCTCATCTTAGCTCTGTAGACAGCAACAAGAAATAAAAAAGAAAATCCCAAAAGCCGCACATCATACACAATCCCTGTGTGTAAAGAGTAGAAGCAGCCTCAGCCTAGACTCCGTGCAGGCCACACCCCCAATGTGTTTCACCCCGCCCACTGTACTACTGACCTCTGAACTCTACAGTATTCCTGACTGTGGTACTCTGTATTACATACATACTATTTTTCTCTGAACTCTTGACCCCCAGCACTCTGCATTACTTACTCTTGACCTCTGTGTTACAAACTACTGACCTCTGAACTCCATTACTCCTGACCCTTGCATTCTATTATTTACACCTGACTTCTGTTACGCTTTCTTCACATTTACCTTTTTAATGGAGCTTTGCTAGATTATCTCCTTTAACCACTTTCTGACCGCTCTGTAGTTTTGCTGCTACAGGGTGGCAGCATCGTGTGTGTGTGTGTGTGTGTGTATGTATATGTATATATATATATGATTTGGTATTTCTGCCTTTAGGGGGAACGCATGTGCCACTTCTACTCTGAATACTCACAGCAGGAGCTGATCTGCGGGTGCCAGGCACTCGATGTCCTCTGGAACCCTACGATCATCAGTAAAGGGCATAGAATGGCGATCTGTCTAAACAATTTAGATCGCCATTCTGACGGGGGACGGAATGGATTCTGTGTTCCTGCAAAGCAGGGACTAGAATCCCATTTCTTCCCCTAGTAAAAACAGCACACAGTGTACACCAGAACACTGGCTAGGCACACTTTTAACCCTTTGATCACCTTAGAAGTTTAACTCCCTTCCCAGCCAGTGTCATTAGTACAGTGACAGTACCAGGGACGGACTGACCATTCGGGCACTCAGGGCCCCATGCCACTAAGAGGCCCCATCAGGGTTGTCAGCCTCAATAAAACCAGGGACAGTATGTAAAAATCTGTTGTTTTTTTTTTTTTTAAATCCCAAGATTATAGCTGCCCCGCCCCTCCAGTACCTTTTCAGTGTGTGCATGTGTATTCTGTGTGTGTATATTGTGTGTCTGTGTGTGTATACTGTATGTGTGTGTATACTGTGTGGCCCCATAATCTCCTGTTGCCCGGGGGCCCCATAATCTTCTCCTATTGCCCAGGGGCCCCATGAGTTGTCAGTCCGCCCCTGGACAGTACATATTTTTAGCACTGTATTTGTGTCATGTACCATTTTTTTTCCTGACGCAATATCGCAGTCCTGCTATAAGTCGCTGATCACTGCCATTACTATTAAATACATTAAAAAATTACAGTATGTGTTAGTGTTACGTTAGCGTAAATCGGGGGTCTCCAAACCCCGGCCTGCAGGCCACATCTGGCCCACTTGTATGTTCCATCCGGCCCACAGATCTTTCAGTTACTGCTGAGAATGCAGGGTCAGAGCTGCCAGTCTGCTTGCTTCAGCCCCCCCCCCCCCCCCCATGCATTTTAGGCAGGCTACTGTCAGCGGGACAGAGCAGAAGGCAGGCGGGGCAATGTGTGTGTGTACCGCTGTCAGAGCAGATCCAATGAGGCAGAGGATGGCGGAGTGGTGGGCGGATTCCCATGCATTCAGGGAGGAGTCGGGGCTACGCTGTCTGGCAGCAAGGATATGTGGGCTGGCTGTGTGTCCTGGAGTCAGACTGGGGTGGAGGAGGTCAGGGTGGTGGAGGAGGCTCCCCGCTCTGTGCAGCTGCCACCACCACCAGAGATTTGGATGGAGGTCTTTTCATGCCTGCCCCAGTGACAGCTAACCTGCCCTGGTGTGCTGCATATTCCTCCGCTAACATCATCTGGAGGAGGAGCTGCAGGACTGAGAGGAACTGTCTGTAGGACTGGAAAACCCAAAGGTGCGTGTGTGTGTGATGGTGGAGGGGTGTGTTAGGGGAGAGGTATGGGGGGGTGTAATCAGAGTGGAGAGATATTGGGGTATCTGGGGTGGTGATCAGGCTGGAGGGGTATATGGGGGGGTAATCAGGGTGGGGGACACAGACGCGGGGGGTTGACTCTGATGGGGGACACAGGCGCGGGGGAGACTCTGATGGGGGACACAGATGCGGGGGGAGACTCTGATGGGGGACACAGACGCGGGGGGAGACTCTGATGAGGGACACAGACCCGGGGGAGACTCTGATGGGAGACGCAGACCCGGGGGAGACTCTGATGGGGGACACAGGCGCGGGGGAGACTCTGATGGGGGACACAGGCGCGGGGGAGACTCTGATGGGGGACACAGGCGCAGGGGAGACTCTGATGGGGGACACAGACGCGGGGGAAGACTCTGATGGGGGGCACAGACCCGGGGGAGACTCTGATGGGAGACGCAGACCCGGGGGAGACTCTGATGGGGGACACAGGCGCGGGGGAGACTCTGATGGGGGACACAGGCGCAGGGGAGACTCTGATGGGGGACACAGACGCGGGGGAAGACTCTGATGGGGGGCACAGACGCGGGGGAGACTCTGATGGGGGACACAGGCGCGGGGGAGACTCTGATGGGGGACACAGACGCGGGGGAGACTCTGATGGGGGACACAGGCGCGGGGGAGACTCTGATGGGGGACACAGGCGCGGGGGAGACTCTGATGGGGGACACAGGCGCGGGGGAGACTCTGATGGGGGACACAGGCGCGGGGAGACTCTGATGGGGGACACAGACGCGGGGGGTTGACTCTGATGGGGGACACAGGCGCGGCGGGAGACTCTGATGGGGGACACAGACGCGGGGGGAGACTCTGATGGGGGACACAGACGCGGGGGGAGACTCTGATGAGGGACACAGACCCGGGGGAGACTCTGATGGGAGACGCAGACCCGGGGGAGACTCTGATGGGGGACACAGGCGCGGGGGAGACTCTGATGGGGGACACAGGCGCGGGGGAGACTCTGATGGGGGACACAGGCGCGGGGGAGACTCTGATGGGGGACACAGACGCGGGGGAAGACTCTGATGGGGGGCACAGACGCGGGGGAGACTCTGATGGGGGACACAGGCGCGGGGGAAACTCTGATGGGGGACACAGACGCGGGGGAGACTCTGATGGGGGACACAGACCCGGGGGAGACTCTGATGGGGGACACAGGCGCGGGGGAGACTCTGATGGGGGACACAGGCGCGGGGGAGACTCTGATGGGGGACACAGGCGCGGGGGAGACTCTGATGGGGGACACAGGCGCGGGGGAGACTCTGATGGGGGACACAGGCGCGGGGGAGACTCTGATGAGCTTATTTATTTATTTATACATAACTAATTTTTTTGGTCTGCGAATATTTTTTTTTTTCCTCAAAATTATCTGTCTTTTTTTTTTTTTTTTTTATATCACAAAACACAGTGGTGATCAAATACCACCAGAAGAAATCTCTATTTGTGTGAAAAAAGTAAATCTTCCAGAGGTCAAGTGGTTACCAAAAAGTGCGCTGCACCTTGGCGATTCCCCTCGCTATTTTGTTCACATAGATCACTACCTCTCCTCCAAGGTTGCCTCCTCGTGCTGTAGAAGTTTCTTTAGACAAAAGGGTGGTTGAGAAAAGCAGCTGACATTTTAGAAGGAGATGTATTGTGTATACTGTCATCACCCCTTTACTGACCTGTGTGAATGAACGAGGAGGAGGGACATCCAAAGAGGTCAGAAGCTGAGGAATGCCATGGAGTGTACACATGAGCAGCTGTTCACAAGGAAGGAGGGACAGAAATTTCACACACACACAAAGCTGTCATGCAGTTAGCTAATCCTTACCGTCAGCCCGTTTCCAGCACTTCACATCTGAATTTACAGCTCTAAATCCTGGTAACAAGTGTTGTGGAGACCCAGCGTAGCACGCTAGCTGCTTTCTCATTGCAAGGAAATGAAGTTAAGGTGTTAATTGGTTAGATTTAATTTGGCAGCTCCTTCATTTCGGGCATTAGTCTGCTTTTTTATTTATGAAAAAAAAAAGGGAATCTTCTATAAACTAATTTAGCTTAGCTGCCATCTGTTCTTAAAGGAAAACTCCAATGAAAAAACCTCAGTGCTCCTTTCTTATTGTGATCCTAAGGGACAGTGGAGGACTTTGGACAGAGGTGGTCTGTTTTTTTTCTGTTGGCTTCTAAAGGGAGTTAATTGTTTCAGGACCCTACAAGAGACGTGACTCACAACAGAACCTAATGTAATGAATGTCATATCTAATCATATGAAGGCCTTATTGTTTCTAGGTTATACACATCCAATATACGATAGGTTGGGGTAAAGCCAGGAACCAGGATGGAGGCCTGTCCTTGTTAAAATTTCTTGAGAAATATGACTGGAGATTGTCTACCTGCTATGTATCCCGAGCCAGAATGTCACTTTTTGGTTGACTGACCCAAGAAATTCTATTGCCATGACTTCAAATAATTGAAGGATTTAACGCAAACCTGTATGAGTAGAGGTAACTTTTAAAATGCATCAAATCAACTTGAAGATCCAGAGGTATAGGCAGCTGAAGTCCTATTTAAACCTCGTCTTCTCCTGTCTAGAAGTCAGCCAAGACTTTTGGATGTATATGGACATGGTGGTAAACCTTGGCAGATTGCTGTTCATTTATTCCTTTAAGTGGACATCAGGTGAGCCTCCCCAACACATCTTCATAGCTTAGGCAGCTTCAGGGCAGTTGGCTCATGCCTGGCTACCCTCTAATGCATCCATTCTTGTAATAAGGCATTTCTCCACTAACCCTTTTTGTAAGGAAGCCTGTGTGTATTTCTTTATTTAGAGGAGGGGTCCCCAAACTTTCTAAACAAATGGCCAGTTTACTTTGGGGGGGGGGGGGGGGCGACTGTGGCCTGCTGGAGTAGAGAATGTCCTGGTGTCAATGGGAGTAAACCGTGCCCCATCTTTAGTATTATGCGGAGGAATAGTGCCTCATCGTTGGTGTCAGTTGGAGGAATAGCGCCCCCTTGGTGTCAGTGGGAGGATTGGTGCCCCCTCATTGGCGTCGGTGGGAGGATTGGTGCCCCCTCATTGGCGTCGGTGGGAGGATTGGTGCCCCCTCATTGGCGTCGGTGGGAGGATTGGTGCCCCCTCATTGGCGTCGGTGGGAGGATTGGTGCCCCCTCATTGGCGTCGGTGGGAGGATTGGTGCCCCCTCATTGGCGTCGGTGGGAGGATTGGTGCCCCCTCATTGGCGTCGGTGGGAGGATTGGTGCCCCCTCATTGGCGTCGGTGGGAGGATTGGTGCCCCCTCATTGGCGTCGGTGGGAGGATTGGTGCCCCCTCATTGGCGTCGGTGGGAGGATTGGTGCCCCCTCATTGGCGTCGGTGGGAGGATTGGTGCCCCCTCATTGGCGTCGGTGGGAGGATTGGTGCCCCCTCATTGGCGTCGGTGGGAGGATTGGTGCCCCCTCATTGGCGTCGGTGGGAGGATTGGTGCCCCCTCATTGGCGTCGGTGGGAGGATTGGTGCCCCCTCATTGGCGTCGGTGGGAGGATTGGTGCCCCCTCATTGGCGTCGGCGGGAGGATTGGTGCCCCCTCATTGGCGTCGGCGGGAGGATTGGTGCCCCCTCATTGGCGTCGGCGGGAGGATTGGTGCCCCCTCATTGGCGTCGGCGGGAGGATTGGTGCCCCCTCATTGGCGTCGGCGGGAGGATTGGTGCCCCCTCATTGGCGTCGGCGGGAGGATTGGTGCCCCCTCATTGGCGTCGGCGGGAGGAATGGTGCCCCTTCATTGGCGCTAGTGAGAAGAATGGTGCCCCATCACCTGTGTCAGTGGGATAAATGGTGCCCCCTCATTGGCGTCAGTGGGAGGAATGGTGCCCCATTGTCAGTGTCAGTGAGAGGAATGATGCTCTCTCATTGGTGTCAGTGGGAGGAATGGTGGCCCAGCGTCGGTGTCAGTGGGAGGAAGGCTGCCCCAGCGTCAGTGTCGGTGGGGGGGAATGGTGCCCCATTGTCGGTGTCGGTGGGGGGGAATGGTGCCCCATTGTCGGTGTCAGTGGGGGGATTAATCCAACAAGGGCTGGATAAAAGCAAGCAAAAGGCCGCAGTTTGGAGACCACTGATTTGGAGCATTTTATTGTTCGAGTATTAACAATTCCTTGAGTGATGTAAGTGTTAAATACATATACATATTCTCTATTCTTCTATATATTTTAGATCTGTAACTTACTGACATTGAGAACATATCTTGAGCTGTAGATATAATTTTTAGCTGGATTTTCCTGAGACCTGAACATTGTTTCAGAGTCCTCTGGGGTAATAAGTTTGAGAACGGCTGCTCTAATGGCTATGGCTGCCTGCTTCAATGTTTACCTTGTACCTCTGGCCTTCCTTCACCGGGACGTCACTGCTCTTTTTACACATCAGATGCCAAGAAGCTGCGATTAGAAATGGGGGTGAGTGCTTTGCTGTTAGACCCCTTTCACAGTAATTTTTGCTGTGCTTCAGCGGCGCTGTTGCAGCAATTTTCGGCTGCTAGCGGAGCAGATTGTACCTTTAAAAGGTATAAAGTCCAGTTTTGCGGCACTTTCAAAGCGCTTTTAAGGCGATTTGGAAACGCTGCCCGTTCATTGCAATGAGCAGGGGCATTTTGGGAGCGCTATGTACAGCGCTCCCAACCCGCCCAAAAGATGCTGCTTGCAGGACTTTTTATAACGGCCCGCAAGCGCACCTGCCCCAGTGTGAAAGCACTCACTGCAAAGAATGGGAGGCAGTTTTCATGTGCTTTTTAGAGGCGATTTCTAGCGCTAAAACACCTGAAAACTGCCTCCGTGTGAAAGGGGTCTTAACATTTTACAAAGTCTAAAATTTGTATATCAGTTACAGGACTGGTTAGTCTGATTAGGCTGCACATTGCGGAGAAGGGCTATGTTTGACACTACTGATGGAGTGTTTCAGCAACTAACTGTACCTCATGAAGTTCTTAGTGCTATTAAAGGTTTTTTTTTTTTTTGTTTAAAAAAATAAAAATGACAAACATAGTATACTTACCCGCTCTGTGCAGGGGTTTTGCACAGAGCAGTCCCGATGCGCCACTTCTCAGGTCCCCTGGCAGCGCTCCTGGCTCCTCCCCCTTGGCCAGTGCCCCCAATAGCAAGCTGCTTGCTATGGGGGCACTGATGAGTGCTCGCTCCATGTCCATAAGACACACAGAGCTGTAGCTCGCTCCCACTGCTCTGTCTCAGCCAATAAGGAGAGAGAGAGAGACCCGGGACAGCCGAGGCTCCCTTGCACATTTCTGGATCGAGAGGGAGCTCAGGTGAGTATTGGGGGGCTGTGGGGGAGCAGCACACAGAAGGTTTTTTTACCTCCAGCCTTTACAACCACTTTAAGCTGGCCATACGCTAATAGATTTTTTTTTACAAATATTGGCACTTTTTTAATACATTTCAAATGTCTTTTGGATGTACTTCAAAACTTAATTTGTTTTTAACATTGATGTTTAGAATGAATTTCTCAAATTTAAACCACATACACTTTTAGAATTTGTTCAAGAAAAAATTTCCTTCCTGCTCCTTTGAATTTGCTCATCTCTATGGTCGAAAAACACATGTCAACCTGACCTCACTAACGATTCAAAGGTTGAACATATGTCCTTTTTAAAATGAAAAAAAAATTGAAAAAAGGTCTTCTAGTGTGTGGCCAGCTTTAGACATTACGTTTCTGTTCTGTTTGAAAGCTGCACCATTCTTCGATCTTTTGGGGGCCGAGCAGCAACCTACGCTCATATAAAGTGTGGACACCTGGAGCCATTAGAGGCTGAACGCACATATTTTCTGGTCAGCGTTTCCTGCTGTGCAGCAACCCATATTTTTGTTAAATTGCAAATGCCAGCAGCTGCCATGGATGTGAGGTCACCTTGACAAATTTTCATTGTAGCTCAGATCTGCCCGGCTCTGTGCAATAGGGAGAGACTGTAACATTCAATTATAGGTTTACGTATTTCGATCTCGTGGTGAATGTACTAGACGGCCCCTCTGTAAAAGGAAATAGAAATCAGATGCTTAATATGAATTCTGTTCTTTATCACCATTAGATGATGTATTGTGAGCTGAGGGGCTGTTCCGATAATTGTTTATTTCTACAGATTGACGTTTTGCTGTACAAGCTGACCCTTTAGGTAAACTGACAGCTGTAGCAAAGTGCTGTCGGCATGGCCTTTTTTTATGTGTCAGTGTGGTCAGCCCCTATCTCTTTGTGGCATTGCTCATTGTGCTGGCATGTCCACTGTTGTCACCATCTCATGTTATGTAGCCGACAATGAAGCTAATACATGGGATAGGAAGTGGTAGCAAATTAGCGGGAGGAGTACGGCAGCACTGAAATGCATGTAACAAAAGGTGAGACGGGTGAACATGGTACCTTCTAAAACATGGCAATTTGGTACACATTAAATGTTTACATTTATTTAGTGCATCTAATAATTTTTTGAGCTTTAGGCCCCTTTCACACTAGTGGACCGATCGGGTCCACCGGTCAGTTTTTACTTTGTAACCGCTGTAGAAAACGAACATCTATTTGACCCTACTAAAGATTCGAAAATTTTACAAAATTCGGCTATTGCATGACCAGCTTTAGTCCTCATGCACACTGACCGCTTAGCCCCAGTGCATGAGATACTGGTGTTTTAGGTGAAGGTGGAAGGTACAGGCACAGCATCCAGCCCCACCGCCAGCAGCCTGTAAACATCTAGAAGAGGCTGACAACTGCTATGGCTGAAAAGTACTAATGTTTTTTGACAGTATGTGCTTGCAACTTTGTTTCCCTGCATTCCGGGCATTTGTCCCTCCCTGGGTGTATAATACGTGAGAAGTACTCGGTTCAATGTCCAGCCCCGGTTTTTACAGTCTGCTGGGAGCGGGGCTGGATGCTGCGCCTGTTGTTGCGTGAACTACAACTAAATGCTAAAATCTCATGCTTCGGAGTAAACCTCCAGTGTGCATGAGGCTTTATTGCTCATTATACATTCCAGCAAGACTGTTAACCTAGATTTAAACTGCATTTGTGCTTAGCCCATGCAGCTGTAAATACTTATCTGTTCTTTGCTGTCCTTCTCAGCCCCAGGTGCAAAAAGCCCAGTGTAGATTCTCGGTTTCTCCGGTTAGAGCTTACACAGAACTGAGGACTTTCCCTGTCCCCATGTGACCATACTCAAAGCAATCACCAGTGCTATCACATGGGATGAGTGAAGACTCTTTACAGTGGCAGATGTGAGAACACATCCCCCCCCCCCAAATTACAATTTTTTATGTATGCAGGGGAGGTTGACTAAACTGTATGGGTGACACGTCTTTTTCAAAAATTGACAGCTAGTACGGGGAACTTCTCCCAGTACTGCTGCCACAGGGAGGGGGAGCAGCGGGTGGCAACTGCAGCAGTGGGAACATGTCACAAGTTCTACTGTAAAAACTGAGGGAACAAGTAACATGTTACCAAAGGTGAACTTATCCTTTAAAACATTCTTGTGGCTTTATTCTGCATTGGCAAAGCATTGGGTTGCAATTAACGTGATGATAAACCCTGGTTTAAAGAAAATGTATAGTATGTATTCTAAACACAAAGTCCCTTCTGCTGCTCCCAGCCTCCTCAACACCCCCCCCCCCCCTTTTTTTTTTTTTTTTTTGCTGCTATAATCCCACTTCCTGTTAGAGGTTGTCCATGTTCATTTTCCACGTAGGATCGTAGTCTCCTCCTTTTTTGCTTGTTCCAGAAATGGACTATGGGATTTGTAGTGTGCGTAGAGCAGTACACATGACCCTAAATAACATGCACAGCTCATTCTATACAAACAGAAGTGAGGGGGAGAGGAGAGCTTCAGGAGCTTATGGAAAAAGCTGCAAGGAGGCAGAAAAACACATTAAGAGATGATCATGAAAAGTAGATGACGGGGCTATTAAAGAGGAAGTAAACCCTGGTTTTACTTCTTCTTTATTTCCCTGCAAAAGCTATAAATTTTGCATCTCAAAGTAGCCCATTATGGGTCACTTACCTGAAACCGAAGCCTGCAATGTCACCGCTGTCCCCACTAGCAGCGAGCGTCCATCTTCACCCCTCTTCCTTCCGGGGCCGCAAACTCTGGCTTTGTGACTGGCCGGAGCCACATGACGTTACTCCCGCGCATACGCATGTGAGCCGTCAGTCATGGCATGACCCCCTTTAGAAACGGCAAGATCTGCCCTTTCTAAAGTGCGCATGCGTCATAGACATCGGCGCACGGCTTTATTGTAAATATCTCCTAAACCGTGGAGGTTTAGGAGATATTTCCAGCACCTACAGGTAAGCCTTAAAGGATCACTAAAGATATATATTTTTTTAAATAACAAACATGTTATACTTACCTCCACTGTGCAGCTCGTTTTGCACAGAGTGGCCCCGAACCTGGTCTTCTGGGGTCCCTTGGCGGCTGTCTCGGCTCCCCCCCCCCCCAAGGACTCAACACCTTCATGCGAGCTCCCTCGCATGGTGTTGAGTGCGTGCGGGTGCGCTCCCGTGATACAGCCGGCGGCCATAGCCGCTCACTGTATCACTCGGCCCCGCGCTCCGCGTCATTGGATGTGATTGACAGCAGCACGAGCCAATGGCTGCGCTGCTTTCAATCCATTGTCTCTAGCCAATCAACGGCCAGGCAGAGCGGCGAAGAGGATGTCGGGGACGAGCACGGGACTTTCGAGGGGTCAGGTAAGTAAAACGGGGGGCTGGGGCAGAATTGTCGGATGTTTTTTCACCTTAATGCATAGAATGCATTAAGGTGAAAAAACTTTTACCTTTACAACCCCTTTAATATAGGCTTACCTGTAGGTAAAAGTGGTTGTACAGGGTGTACAACCACTTTAAGTAGTGGATGTGTATAGGTTATATTTGGTGAATAAGGATATTGTTTAGTGTCTCTTTAAAATGTACCTGTCAGATAAATATGGGGGTTACTATTGCTGGACTATTTTCATCTTTCCATTAAATCTTCTGCCCTTGTTGTTCTAACTTTGAATAGTAAAAATTTTTTTCTGCCAGTATAAATACCTTCTACAGCCCACTTCCTGTTTCTTATCTGGTAAAAATGACATCGTGCACAGCTCTCTCTCTCTCTTACTCTTGACAGTTTGTCAGGAAGGGAGGGGGAATGAGTCATAAGAGGGCCAATGAAAGCTGCAGAGCTGTAGGTGTGTGTCTGTGTAAATCCAGGAAGTGAACAGGTAGCAGCTTCAGCTGCCCACAGTTAAAATGGATGCAGCCAGACTCAGTGGAAGGAGATTTCTGCAGCATATTTGGCAAGTACAGAATCACAGTATATATAAAATAATATGCAAAGTGGTTGGAGGGAAGCTTCAGAATGGCAAGGATGTTTTTATTACAAATTATGTGACCAGACTGCAGTTCCTCTTTAAATACCCAAAACGAGCATGCTGTATATGGATGTCAGAATAAATTATCTCTATGCTTGTTCAAGGTTGGTGACAGACAACATTAATGTCAAAACATCAGAACAGCCACAGAACTAGCATCCTCTAGGGCTGCACTGCAGCTTGAAAAAGCTCATTTTTTTTACTGAGCTAAAATGTAGCCCATTATTTACAGTGTGCCTGTGCACACAAGCGAGGAATATTCCTCCGTAAAAGAAAAAAAAAAAAATAGGAAAATCTGCGTTCCCAGTCATTATTTGGCATTCGGTGTGTGCAAATACGCACATATGCACGTAAATATGAATGGATGTTCCCTAGGAAGGCATTTTCATGCAAATGCGCACAAATATGCGCATGAATAGTTGCAAATTCATGCAAAACAAACACCTAAAATTACGGCCAAAAAAAGCAGAAGCTCAAACCTCAGTACTGTGTGCAAGAGGCCTAAAAGAGCAGTCAGTAATGACAACCTACTGAATTCTACCACTTTAAATACAATTTAGAGCTCTGTTAAACCTCAGATATTTTTACATATTGATTTCAGTATGTTCGTAAAATCCCTTTTACCTAAACAAGCTTTTAATGTAGATCTATGCAACAAGTAAATGATGGCAATCGAAAATCAGAGTCGCGTTGATAGGAAGAAAGAGTAATGTAGTCGGGTTGCTATGGCTACCTGAACATTGCACATCATCAGTGCACTTTGTGCGGCAATATTAGGCCTATGATAAGGCTGATCACTGTCACTGAAGCCTTTGTGCTGAGCTGACACCTCTACAGCTCCCATTCTCTGTGTCCCTGAAATATCTGTTTGTATATGAGGCTTTTTTCTGTGCTGACGCCTGAGGAATGGTAGGCTAGCCTCAGCTAATGATACCCCAGAGATTTGCATTGTTGCTTGTTAGGCTCCTTTCACATGGCACCCTCCATTCCATCTTAGCAGGAGATCCTGGCTGGACCCCGGCTGAGTTGGACCAGTTTTTTTCTGGAAAAAAGGAATGCTAAAAATGTGGTGTGCTGTCACTTTTAAATAAAATTGCATTGCAAATTAATAATTAATAAATTAATCAGTCTGACACACCGCAACTCCAATCTAGGTAAAGCGTCTCTGCAGAGACTCTTTACCACGCGATCAGCCGTGTCCAATCACGGTTGATCACGATGTAAACAGGAAGAGCCGTTGATCGGCTTTTCCTCACTCGCGTCTGACAGACATGAATAGAGGAGAGCTGATCAGCTGCTCTCCTGACCGGGGGGGGGGGGTCGTCTGTGCTGATTGTTTATCAGCGCAGCCCCCCCTCGGATGCCCGTCCAGGACCGCCAGGATGCCGCCAGGACCACCAGGGATGGCCACCACACTGGACCATCAGGTATGCCACCCTAGACCGCCAAAGAAAAATGCCTGCCAGTGCCACCAGTGATGCCTGTCAGTGCCCGTCAGTGCCACCTCATTGGTGGTGCCTTATCAGTGCCCATCAGTGAAAGAGAAAACTTATTTACAAAATTTTATAACAAAAACAAAGAAAACATTTTTTTTTTTTTCATTTTCAATCTTTTTTTTATTCGTTTAGCAAAAATTAAAAACCACAGAGGTGATCAAATACCACCAAAAGAAAGCTCTATTTGTGGGAACAAAATGATAAAAAAATTTAATTTGGGTACAGTGTAGCATGACCGCACAATTGTCAATTAAAAAGTGACAGTACTAAAAATGCTGAAAATTGGCCTGGGCAGGAAGGTGCGAAAGTGCCCTGTATTGAAGTGGTTAAAACACAGCCTTTTTATTCATCCACACAGCTCCTTGTTCAATTCAGCATAGATCGCCACTCACAGTATTGATCGCTCACACAAAGGAGAGAGGAAGAGTAGTTGCCATAGTGCAGTATTTTAAAACACCATTTTATGGAACAAGACAAGTACTCGCATATAAGCAAAGGTACGCAGCATGACTAAAACTGTCCACCAAACACCTTGACGGGCGTAATGACATCACCGTGTTGGCTTCGTCCCACGCGATTCGTCTGAAAGCACATCTTTACACGTGTAAAAATTAGTGAGGGTGGTGGTCTCCATCCTAAATTGCCCAAGCACCTTTGAGCGCATGAATTATTTGCTTTTTTTCTGGGACCCATATAATCACTATGGGCTGTCAGTTTTTTAAATATATGCGCGTCCACCTATAGCCCTCCATGTCTGGGCAAGTCCACCAAAGTAGAATTTTTAATTTTTTTTTTCATATTTCCACTCTCAAGGGATAGGGAGCTATATATATGTATGAAGTTATTTATATGTGTGTTTATGCTCTGTCCAAATACAGATTTTGGGTTAGTTAAGAAGCAAGCAAGCCCTGAAGAAGCGGATACACAGACTGCGAAACATGTTGGCTACTTCAATGTAACATCTCTATTTGACATGCTGTACATATACTATGTTTCTATATGTAGGGGTGTGTGTGTGTTATTCCCCTACTGTATTATGTCTACATGTGTTTTTTTTTTTCTTTCATTTTTCTAATAAATATTCATATATAAATCTGCATTTTTTTACTGGAGAAAACCGTTTAACGCCATAATCTATTCCATATTTCTTTCCTCGACCTGGATTCAAACTTATTGCTTTTGGTCTGGTGAACCAGAACAGACCCATCTGCTTACATGCGGCTGCCCAAAGCCATACATTGCACTCCATTTTTGATCTGTTTGAAGCTGTTCAGTAGAGGGCTACAATCATATATATTATTTTATATATAATATATTATATATTCTCAGTCCCAAAAAAATCATTTTGTAAATGAACTAATCAAATTTAAATTTAATATGTTTTATTTGGAGTTTTTCTAATAATCAGCATGACATGATATAATTTATAACAGCAGAGAAAAAAAAAAACTTCCACTGTTAAATTCTCTCTGAAAAGCGATCTGAGCCCGAATCACTCTACAGAGTGCACTGCAAGTGTGAACAAGCCTTAACACATGCAAATAATAGTTTTAGTTGTATTTTTGAAAATAGTATGGTACAAGCCAATCCAAGTATAGCACAGGGTACAAACAATAAGTGATAAGTGAGTTAGACATAAAGCTCGAAAAAACACATGCATGTACACAATATATAATTAAAAAGGCATATATACACAATTCGCTGAGAAAAGGCCAGTATGTACAGTCGACCACAGAAAGGGCCACATATACCTAGATTGTGCTCAATAGTGCAACATCACAGATGCGTGAGCCCGTGTGTCTACGCGTTTCGCTGGTCCACTTCTTTAGGACACACATAAGGGGGGCTATAAGACGGGTCTTGCTGTGCTGGGTATGTAAACACCTGGATAAAAAAATTTCTCTGGGCAGGCACCAGTGCAACAAGGATGGCCGAATGTTTAGTCCCAAGTTGACTGATGATGGTAGCTCCCTGGGTCACCATATGGTTGCAGGAGTTGGCTCTGGCCCTCCTGGGGATAGGTGCGGTGGAACTGCTGGGAATTTATCTTATTCGTAATCCTTGAGTTAAAGTCATGCAAATGGATACCTTGCCTGTATGATTCGGCTTCTGTTGCTTATGCAGCTATTCTGTTGACATTTTCTTCCTTATGCAGTCCTCTACACATGGTTTTCTCCCCTAGAATAGCAACCCTCTGATTATTTCAGAAGACTTGGGACGCTAACTGTTCAGCCATTCTTATTGCCCTGGTGCCCGTCCAGGGATATTTTTTATGCAGGCATTTACACACCCAGGCCAGTGAGACCTGTTTTTTTTTTTTTTTTTTATAACCCTCCCTTATGTGTGTCCTGAGGAAGCAGACCAGGTAAATGTATAGACACACAGGGGCTGGATGTTTCTCTGCGAAATGTGCCTTTTTAATTATATGTTGTGTATATGCATGTGTTTTTCTAGCTTTATGTTTAAATAAAATATGTGTTTTTGTTTTTTTAATCAGTATCGTTGGTCCAATCTGCCTTCAAAGTCCGACTTAGTGGTTTTCCCTCTTTTTAGTTCAAACAGTTTATACAGATGTGGCTTAGGAGTGACAGTTGATGGATATTTTTAACCACTTCCAGTCTAAGGACGTCATAGTCTTTGACTTTGAGTGGGGATATCTGAATGATGCCTGTAGCTACAGTAAGGTAAGAAGGATCATAACGGCAGTTCCGCCGCTTGATCGTTCCTACAGGCGATGGGATGGGACATCTCCCACCGCCCTCTGGTGTTTTTCTGGTGCTTCTCCTGGCTCTCCCGTGCCATCGGGGACCCAGAGAAAGAATCCACCACCGCCAGATAAAGAGCAGAGAGATTTCCAGTGACCAGATGGTCACCAGTCATCTCTATGACCGTCAGAGGCCCGGGCGCAACGTTAAGACATCACGTCCGGGCTGCGGTTGTAAACAAAGCTGCGATCTCGGCTGGAAAGCATGGGATCGTGCATTTTTTTTTTTATCTGTTTCCAGCCTGGAGTAGAGATGTGGGGTCTTATAGACCCCATATCTCTCCATAAAGAGGACCTGTCACGCACCATTCCTATTACAAGGGATGTTTACGTTCCTTGTAATAGGTATAAAAGTGATCAAAAAATTTTTTTTTTGAAAAGAGAACAAGTGTAAATAAAAAAAAAAAATGTAAGTAAAATAAACAATAATAAAAAAAACCCCTTTTTTTAAAAAATGTGCCCGCCCCCGTGTGCTCGCGCACAGAAGTGAACGCACACGTAAGTCCCCCCCAAGATATGTAAATGCCGTTCAAACTACATATTTGAGGTATCGCCGCGTGCGTTAGAGCGAGAGAAATAATTCTAGCACTAGACCTTCTCTGTAATTCTAAACTGGTAACCTGTAAACATTTTTAAAGTGTCGCCTATGGAGATTTTAAAGTACCAAAGTTTGGCGCCACTCCACGACTGTATGCAATTTTAAAACGTGACATGTTATACCAAAAAATTGGGCTAACTTTACTGTTTTATTGTTTAATTAATTTTTTCCAAAAAAAAGCTCTTGAAAAATTGTTGCGCAAATACCGTGCGACATAAAAAGTTTCAACGACTGCCATTTTATTCCCTAGGGTGTCTGCTAAAAAACATATATAATAATTGTGGGTTCTGAGTAATTTTCTAGCAAAAAAATTATGATTTTTACATGTAGGAGAGGGGTGCCAAAATAAGCCCGCTATGGAAGTAAAGAATTTATTTTTCTATGGTGGTGATTTGGACAGGAGAAATCCAGCTAACATCATAGGAAAACAACAGGCTCTTTCTTTGTATTAAGCAGGTTTGCTAGCGTTTCTTTGTAATGACCTCCAGTGACCTCACATTATAGCCCGCAAGACATGTTAACTAGAAGATTCCATTATGAGGCTTCTGTTATTCATGGAGGAAGCCCGGCAAGGCCAAGACCTCATCTTGAAATTTTCCACTTAGATAATGCAAGCTGGGAGCTCCATGATTTTTTTTCTTTTTTTTCCTCTTTAAATAATTCAGCACATAGACAAGACACCATTATTTTGTTCAGACGTTGTGTTCTTCATACTTGTCATGGAAATTAATGTAATTCTGCAACTCTGAGCTATTATTTGTGTTTTTTTACAGTTTAAGTGCTCTTGTACACAGCCAAAAAAAAAAATGATATGGATACAAATGTGGGTGTATAGTTTTCTTTTTATGGGCCCATGCACACAACTGCGGCAATGGGCTGCCCTACATGCTCCAAACATAGCAAAAAAGCTCATATGCCTTTTTGGGCTTCAAGCGTTTTTCAACCGCGCCTTTGCCATGTCTTGCTTGCCACATTTGGGGTACCATTAACAATCAATGGCACCTCAAGCCAACATTCATTGTTTGCGCATCTGTGCTGTCCAGCAGCACTTTGTAGCAATGTAAGAAAGAATAAGTTACATCCTCCTCCTGACCAGAACTGCTCAAATCACAAAGGCAAAATAGTGGTCAACTTTCTTGATATGGGGGGCCTCAAGTGTGGCGCTTGAAATCACCAAAGGACCGCATATACAATTCCGTGAATATTCAGTGTCCAAGACAACAGATACAACAGAATATAGTCCAAGACTATGGGCATGGTACAAGACATGGTCAGAGATTGCGTACATGATGCAAGAGATGGTCAGAGACTGCAGACATGATGCAAGAGATGGTCAGAGACTGCAAACATGATACAAAAGATGGTCAGAGACTGCAGACATGATACAAGAGATGGTCAGAGACTGCAGACATGATACCAAGAGATGGTCAGAGACTGCAGACTTGATACCAAGAGATGGTCAGAGACTGTAGACTTGATACCAAGAGATGGTCAGAGACTGCAGACTTGATACCAAGAGATGGTCAGAGACTGCAGACATGATACCAAGAGATGGTCAGAGACTGCAGACATGATACCAAGAGATGGTCAGAGACTGCAGACATGTAAACCAAGAGATGGCCAGAGACTGCAGACATATTACATGAGACTGTTAGAAATAACTTTTTATAACAGGGCAATAGGGAAACGCGGATTCGTTTCTGCAGGGACCTTGAGGGGGCACACAAAAAGTGCCAAAGGGCCGCAGGTTGGGCACCAGGGGGTTAGGAAATCTGTCAGGGGCAGCAGATGGGTATATAGAGCATTACAGACTCGGGGAATGTGGTTTTACCCATCCATATAAAGAAAACATAGACAGGGATTACAACTTTTTTTTTTTTCTGCTGGAGGACCCAGGTATATTTCTCTTGTTATGCCTCGTGCGCACAGACTTATGAATTTATACAGAATCTTGCTGGCAACAAAATCCTGCGTAAAAGGTGGTCCGTAGTGTGTTTCATCCGATGCGGACATACACACGCTTATCTCTGTATGAGTATAGATGTGCATTATGTACAGTCATTTATTCAGAATAACTGAAGGCAGGGATCATTCTGTGCCTGCACATTGTTGAAGTTTACATCTCCCCCACTGGCCCTGAATGAGTTTAATTCACTAGGCAGTGATGGCAGCACAGCCACAGAATGACAGTGGCCATCAATCATAAATGTGCTGTCCCGATTTGTCTACACATTGTTTGTATTTTAATCTCTCCTTGGCCCTTAAATTCACTAGGGAATTGAGGTGGTGCATATGGCTATGGCCATTTAAGTGCTGCACACGTAAATGTTACCACAAATGTTTACATGCCTGCGACCTAAAATACGGTCAAAGTCGGACCGCACATGCAGTTTTTCCTGTTTTGGTTTATGCAGCTAAACGCTATGGACCGAGACACGGCTGTGTGAATGGGCCTTAGCATATTTTATGCCCTTGTGCATGAGGCCTTAGTAGTCTAGGCCTTGGGTAATATTTGAAGGCCAAGTAAAACTATGGCATTATTATCTATATTTGTTTTCACAGTGTCTTAGTCCGACCATACACGGTTTGAATCTCCGCCGGTTCAGCAGGAACATACACGGTGCAAATTTCCCGTAGTTGCAGGAAAGAAATCTGCAGGATTCCTCCTTCAACACACAGTGCTGGCAGGGGAATCCGCAATTGTCTTCTCCAGGCGGAGGAAGCTCTCCCCGCCAGAAGAAGACTGTGATTATTGCTAGCAGCTATAGCAGCCACTTGCGATAATCGGAAGCCAATCCGGCAGGCTGGTTGTACCCAAGTTGATCATACATTCAGCCTGTCCATACATGCATACAGTGTGGATGTCCCCAATATGACATCCATACACACTGTTTGGGTTCAGGATCAGACAATAAATGCCATATAGCCCTTCCAGTGGCCTATGTTGTGTAGGACTTATCTTCACCCCATGATATGCCAAAGTACCATGGCGTCAGTATGCAGATGTGGTTTTTAGCATGCCTTGTGTTTATGCAATCTTGTGTATGCACTTTTGTCATTGAGTATGCGACCTCATAAGGTACAGTAAAAATGTTCTTTGCTTTGACTGACTGCTTTTTGGTATACATCTCTCATTTAAAGTGCCAAAACCCCCTTTCCGTGTTCAGACACCCACATGTCAAAATTCTCAGTACATTTGATGACGAATGTCATTTGAAAGTACCTAAAAATTTACTTTGCTTTTAACATTTTGGTTTTTAACCTATTAGACTTTCTGAACGAAAACCACATACACTGTTAGGAATTTGTTCATTGGAAAAATTTTCCATCCTGCTCCTTTTGATTTCTTTTTTTTTTTTTTTTTTTCATCATTGCGGTCGAACATAAAAGTCGATTTGATGCCACTAAGGATTAGAAACTCGAACAAACATTCTTGTCCAAAAAAAATGTAAAATGGATATCTACTAGTGTATGGCCAGCAAAACCCTTGCTCTTTTCTATACAAAATTTGTTTTGCTTGCAGTTTGGTTTTTAATATTATTTCATTCTTCTTTCATTTCATAGCTTTGTTTTATGTGTCTAGACCATTTTTGTTTTTCTTCTATAAATATTCCAAGTGTTTTGTTGGACCTTGTACTAATCTGTGTGCCATCTCTAGACAATGGCTTGCATGAGTCAGGCCCCAATATATGCTAATGTGTTCATCCAGTGAATGTTGTGATTTGTCATGGCATTCATCGCGGGCATGCTGTCATGATTTTGGAATTCTTGCAGTGTGCTTTATTACCATTTCTAGTCACTGAGAAAATATTGAAAGACGAAATGGAAAATCCTTGTTTTGCTGTAAATGCCAGGCTCTGTTTAATACTTCTGTTGTGTTCTGTCAGCACAACGTCCTTTTTTATGTGTTTTCTAGGTGCCCACAGACTGGCTCTGAATTCATAGAAGTCCTTAACGGTGGAAAATGAATTCTTCATGTGGAACTAAACTCTATATGTGTTCTTGAGCCTCATACACACGGTACGATTGTTGGCAGGGGATTGTCTGTTGACAGACTGTTGTCCTAAAATCTTACCATTAGTACGCTCCTTTTGACAATTGTTGTCCAACTTTCGGATGGCAGTCTGGTAAATTTTCGGCGTACAATGGTTTGACGTCAAATTTTCGTATGGTCAGTACACAAATCCGTCACACAAGTCGAAAGTACAAACACGCATGCTTGGGATCAATGCTCACAAACATGAAATTAGCAGAAAGGGCCCAAAGGGTGGCGCTCAAGAGCTGAAATTCCTAGTAGTACGTCACTACATTCGTGTTTTTGGCACGACAATTGTGTACTGTTAGTATGCAAGACAAGATCCTGGCACATGCCCTTTTGACAAAAATCAGATGCTCAATTGTCCAACAATCGTACCGTGTGTACGAGGCTTTAAAGGAGAAGTATGGCAAAAGTGTTTTTGGTTATACTTCTCCTATGAGTCACAGGAGTGTAGTTCTTCACGCCTCTGACCCATTTTTACCTGACGGCAGGCTAAAGCCGGCTGTCGGCTGACATCCACAGAGCCGGTTCTGGCTCTGAAAAGATCCTGACTATATGGTTGGGATCCACCCAGATGCCTGACCGGCAGCTGGCTCAGCCTCTCCTAAGAGGTTTTTTTTTTTTTTTTTGGGGACTTTGAATGAGGTGAGTACACATGGTTATAAGATGAGTTGATGTCCAAAACATGTTTTTATTGGTGAAAAGAGGAACATGGCAAAATGACATGATACATGCAGCAATGAGTAAAATTGTCAATCACATATTACAGACCATATATAGAAACAAACATTAGTAGCAACCAGCTAACCACTATGTGGTGTAGGGCAAATCCTGGATGTAATAAAAACACTTAAAAACACATAGGTGGTGAACGCAAGATAATGTAATGAGTAGAGGCGTCTACAGGAAAATAAGTGCTTCCAAATTAGGCTGACGCGTTTCGTGGATAATACCACTCTTCAGGGGCGGGTGCACACAAATCTATAAAACAAAACATGAGTAGACCAGTATGATCCAATGCTGTACCCCTCAACGAGGGAGGATATGTACAAAAAGAAAGGGAGAGAGTTACTCATCCCTATAAGTACTTGCATCGTAATAGGTCTGGAACATGGGGGACGAGGAGTCAGAGGCTGCCAAATTGTCTATACTGGGAGCTGTGGAAGGGACCCGCAAAAGAAGGACCAGGTACACAAACCTGATCCCCAAGAAAACGAAAGACAAAGGTCCAGATAATGGTGTGAGTGGGCTTTATATCTAAAAATTATTGGGTATACTGTACTCAGCCCTCAGCTACTTCTGCCCCCTCCACAGCCTGATGCTCAAGTGAATGCTAGAGGGACAGAGCAGTGACTGACAGTCATAACTCTCTGCTCATAGCAGACCAAGAACTTAGCGACCAGTGTAAATGCGTCCGCTCGGTTCTCAGGCTTAGAGCCGGGGGGGAACAGCTGCAGCATCCGATCAATGGCGCAGCCATATAGGTGAATATATAGTTTTTTTAATTTCTCATATTATTGGTATTTTTGGTTAAATATTTCTTCTTTTCTTCAGTTGGCTGCACATCATAATGAAATAATGTCCAGGTGAAAAGGACCATGTTACTCATATTACCTAACAACAAGACTCTTGGGTTCCTTTCACACGGGCTATCTAATTAGGTTTGCCTGTCAGTTTTTCAGGCGGACCTGATCGGACCTTGCAGTGTCCTCTATGGAACTGTGGATGTCAGCGAACACATGTATGCTGACACTCGCCACCATCCGATCTTGTGGTCCTATTTTCTATCTGTCCATCAGATTGGATGGAAACAGACAGGCGGCCCCTTTCCATCTGATTGCCCCATAGAGAAGAACGGGACTGTGTCCGTGTCCACTCTGCATAGCGGAGCAGACACGGACCTCACATCTGCCTGCTCAGCAGGGATCAGCAGAGAGATCCCCCGCCGAGCAAGCGGATTCTGCACAGCACCTGTGTGAAAGGGGCCTTAAGGGTTTATTTACTAAAACTGGAGAGTGCAAAATCTGGTGCAGCTCTGCAGAGAAACCAGTCAGCTTCCGAGTTTTTGTCAAAGCTTAATTGAACAAGCTGAAGTTAGAAGCTAATTGGTTACCATGCACAGATGCACCAGATTTTGCACTCTCCAGTTTTAGTAAATCAACCCAATATTGTCACTTCTCAGGTGCAAGTTTGAAATTGAGAATTTGGTTTCCAAGGGCTGCAATAGTAGTTATTTTTTCAGTAATTTTGATAAATGAGGCTCCAATTGACTGACTTTAGCTGCGTTGCATGAAGCAGTCGGAAAAGTGCCGGTTTGAAGTGACTGCACATTTTCTCCACCAAGAAATCAATAGTATTTGTTTTATGTGAGGTCCAGGCTGCCCCTCCGCGAATGCTGAACACGGTACAACCAAATGGAAGCATGGCTAAATGTCAGCTTGTATGAACCCTTCCATTGTCCTCCCCCTCTGGGCTTGCATCTTGGATAATGGTTAGAATAGTTGTTCTTCCGTCCCAATGCACAAGCCGTGGCGGTATCGATTTCCTGTTGTCACTCTGTATGTATGCAGGAAATCAGCAGAAAATGTCTTAAGCTGTTGGATTGACACGGGACGTTTCCATTCCATCGAATGTCCCAAGAGTTTGTGTGGGATTTGAAGGGCACATAGTGCTAGTCCCCTGCTTCCATTTGATTTTCTTTATAGTGAAAAAATTCACCTTTGGGTCAGCTCTGTATATTGCAGGGATTTTTTACTGTTTACAGTTACTGGCCTTCTGTCCTATAGCTACTGAGGATGAGGCGTTCCATTTTACACGTGCTTAAAGAGGACTAGTTTGGTGTTGGTATCTAAATGTCTATTCTTAAATGGTTATAATAGAGCAGCTATACCTCTCAGAGATTATTTAATTTGTTACTTCTTCTCTGTCCCATGTTATGCTCTGTTCCCACTGGCATTAGAACAGGGCTTGACAAATTTGCTTTGAATCTAGAAGCCAGCTAAAAAAGTTAGGAGTCAGTTTTTTGGGTTTTTTTTAACTAAAAACGACAAAACCCCTTCTCTTGTAGCCCTGATGTGTATGTTTACAGATGCATTAAACAGGTTTACGCATGGAGAATACACTGAGGTACCAGTATGTGAAGAAGAAAAAAAAAAACTTTAGCTCTGCTGTGGGTAAGATGGACGGCACTGGTGAGGATGCACTGATAGGCTCCACTGATTATTAGTGCAAATGTACCTGTCAGAGTTGCAGGTTGCTGACCAACCCTTTCCTCATGCTGTGACAACGCTGAAGAAAGTACTGCCGATAACCGGCAAGCCTGTTTACAATGTGATCAGCTGTGATTGGACACAGCTGATCCCATGGTAAAGGGTAGCTGTGATTGGCCCTTTACCCCAATCTGTAATTAGCTGTGTCCAAAAGACACAGTGATCACAGAGTGCACCTGATGTGTGCCCTGGGGGCTCTGGAAGGATGTCAATAGAAGCCCTCCAAGAACTAGCCAACTGCACAGTCGGCAACCAGCTGCCCCGCACCCGGAACTACATGCCCAGTGCGTGGGGCAATAGTCATTGCTGATGCCTGGGAATGGGCTCTAGGCGCCTGGGATTTGTCGAGCCCTGCATTAGAAACAGGTGTTTGTGACTGACATGTTTTTTCTGCTCCCTGAATGCCTAGTAAAGCAGCCTACAATGGATAATCTGGACGGGACAGACCTGTTCACATTTGAAAAATGTAGCATTTTCAGCGCTGTGTGACAAAAATTAAAGCGGACCTTCAATCATTTTTTCAATCTATTAAATCTTCTGCCCTTGTTTACATTTGGATAGCAAATCATATTTTTTTTTCTGCCGGTAAATACCTTATATAGTCCATTTCCTGTTCTTGTCTGGTAAAAAGCCTAGGTTTATGACATCGTGAGAGTTTGCCATCATAGGCCTTGTTGACTCCTCTCCAAATGTAGTGTTTATGGTTGTGGCCAAAAAGTTCAGTTTTGGTCTCATCACTCCAATTGACTTTGTGCCAGAAGGTTTGAGGCTTGTCTCTGAGCTGTTTGGCGTATTGTAAGCGTATTGTAAGTAGGCTTTCTTCTGGCAACTCGACCGTGCAGCCCATCTTTCTTCAAGTGCCTCCTTATTGTGCATCTTAAAACAGCCACACCACATGTTTTCAGAGAGTCCTGTATTTCACCTGAAGTTATTTGTGGGTTTTTCTTTGCATCCCAAACAATTTTCCTGGCTGTTATGGCTGAAATTTTAGTTGGTCTACCTGACCGTGGTTTGTTTTCAACAGAACCCCTCATTTTCCACTTCTTGATTAGAGTTTAAACACTGCTGATTGGCATTCTCAATTCCTTGGATATCTTTTTATATCCCTTTCCTGTTTTATACAGTTCAACTACCTTTTCCGCAGATCCTTTCACAATTCTTTTGCTTAACCAATGACTCAGAATCCAGAAACGTCAGTGCAGCACTGGATGAAAGATGCAAGGATCTGTCAGGAGTCCAGAAACTCATTGACCTTTTATACACACTAATTACAAGCAAACAGATCACAGGTGAGGATGGTTACCTTTAATAGCCATTAAAACCCCTTTGTGTCAACTTGTGTGCATGTTATCAGGCCAAAATCACCATGTAAACTTTTGATCAGGGTCATTTGGGTAATTTGCCATTATGATTTAAAAAGTAAACACAGTTGATTGATAATAAATTGCCTCAGCCAAACACTAACCATAAGTGAAAGAAATGTTTTTGTGTTATCATTCATATTCTCTGAAAAATGGCCAAGAAATCATAAATTCTGCTAGGGTATGTAAACTTATGAGCAAACTGTGTGTGTGTGTGTGTGTGTGTGTGTGTGTGTGTGTGTGTGTGTGTATATGTATATATGTGTATATATATATACATACACACACACAGTGCCTTGCAAAAGTATTCACCCCCTTGGCATTTTCATGTTTTGTTGCCTCACAAGCTGGAATTAACATGGATTGTTTGAAGATTTGCATCATTTAATTTACAGAACATGCCCACAACTTTGAAGATTTTTTTTATTAATGTGAATCAAATAACAAATAGGACAAAATAACAGAAAAAGTCAATGTACATAACTATTCACCCCCCTAACGTCGATACTTTGTAGAGCCACCCTTTGTGGCTATCACAGCTCCAAGTCGCTTTGGATAAGTCTCTATGAGCTTGCCACATCTTACCACTGGGATGTTTGCCCATTCCTCCTTGCAAAACTGCTCTAGCTCCTTCAAGTTGGATGGTTTGTGCTTGTGAACAGCAATCTTTAAGTCTGACCACAGATTTTCTATTGGATTGAGGTCTGGGCTTTGACTAGGCCATTCCAACACATTTACATGTTTCCCCTTAAACCACTCAAATGTTGCTTTAGCAGTGTGTTTGGGGTCATTGTCCTGCTGGAAGGTGAATCTCCGTCCTAGCCTCAAATCGCACACAGAGTGGTACAGGTTTTGCTCAAGGATATCCCTGTATTTAGCACCATCCATCTTTCCCTCAACCCTGACCAGTTTCCCAGTCCCGTCTGTTGAAAAACATCCCCACAGCATGATGCTGCCACCACCATGTTTCAATGTGGGGGTGGTGTTCTTTGGGAGATGTGATTTGTTGGGTTTGCGCCAGACATAGCTTTTTTTTGATGGCCAAAAACTTAAATTTTAGTCTCATCAGACCAGAGCACCTTCTTCCATACGTTTTGGGAGTCTCCCACATGCCATTTCGCAAACTCAAAATGTGCCATTTTGTTTTTTGCTGAAAGTAATGGCTTTCTTCTGGCCACTCTAGCCCAACTTTATGGCGCGTACAGCTCATTATCGTCATGTACAGATACTTCAGTCTCTGCTGTGGAACTCTGCAACTCCTCCAGGGTTACCTTAGGTCTCTGTGCTTCCTCTCTGATTAATGCCCTCCTTGCCCGGTCCGTGAGTTTTGGTGTGCGGTCGTCTCTTGGCAGGTTTGCTGTTGTGCCCATGTTCTTTCCATTTGGTTATGATAGATTTGATGGTGCTCCTAGGGATCATCAAAGATTTGAATATTTTTTTTATAACCTAACCCTGACTTGTACGTCTCAACAACATTGTCACTTACTTGTTTGGAGAGTTCCTTGGTCTTCATGGCAGTGTTTGGTTAGTGGTGCTTCTTAATTAGGTGTTGCAGCCTCTGGGGCCTTTCAGAAAGGTGTGTATATGTAATTACAGATCATGTGACACTTAGATTGCACACAGGTGGACATCATTTCACTAATTATGTGACTTCTGAAGGTAATTGGTTGCACCAGAGCTTTTTATGGGCTTTATAACAAAGAGGGTGAATACATACGCACATGCCAATTATCAGTTTTTTATTTCTGAAAAATATTTTTATGTATATATTTTTCTAATTTTACTTCACCAAATTAGACTATTGTGTTCTGATTCATCAAATATAATTCAGATTAAAAAAACATTGAACCAAAGGCTGTAATGTAACAAAATAGGTAAAAATCCAAGGGGGTGAATACTTTTGCAAGGCACTGTTTACACACACACACACACACACAGATCAGCTACAACATTATGACCACCCACCATAACCCATTAAGGCATGGACTCCACTAGAAGGTATTCTGTAGTATCTGGCACCAAGCTGTCAGTAGCAGGTCCTATAAGTTGCCAGGTGGGGTCTACATGGATCACGCTTGCTTTTCTTGCATCCCACAGATGCTCGATTGGATTGAGATCTGGAGAATTTAGAAGCCAAGTCTACACCTCAAACTCATAGTTGTGTTTCTCAAATCATTCTTGAATTCATTGAACCAGGTCACCTTCTTTCATTGCTCTGTGGCCCAGTTCTGATGTTCACATGTCCATTGTAGGCACTTTTGACTGTGCACACGAGTCATCATGGGCACCCTTACTGGGCTGCGGCTATGCTGGCTCATACGCAGCAAACTACTATGTACTGTGTGTTCTGACATCTTTCTATCTGAATCATGATTAACTTCTTCAGTAATTTGAGCTACAGTTGCTTTTTTTTTTGGATCAGACTACATGGGTCAACCTTCGGTTCCCACCTGCATCAGTGAGCCCTGGCCTCCCATGACTCTGTTGCTGATTTCGCCAGTTTTGGTAGGTCCTGACCACTGCAGACCACAGGAGCTGCAGTTTTGGAGTTGCTGTGACCCAGTCGTCTAGCCATTACAATTGTCCATTGTCAAAGTTGATCAAATCCTTACGCTTGCACAATTTTTTCTGCTTTAAACACATCAACTTCAGGGACAACATATTCACTTGCTGCCATATATATCCCACTGACTTTTAGATGCCAATGTAATGAGATGATATTATAATTATACAGGATTTATATAGCACCAACAGTTTGTGTGGTACTTTACATTATAAAAGGGAGCTGGTACAATTACAATACAATTCAATACACGAGGGTTTGAGGGTCCTGCTCTGGTCCATAAAGACATGGATGAGCAAGTTTGGGGTGGAGGAAATTGACTGGCCTGCACAGAGTCCTGACCTCAACCCGATAGAACACCTTTGGGATGAATTAGAGCAGTGACTGCAAGCCAGGCCTTCTCGTCCACATCAGTGCCTGACCTCACAAATGCACTTCTGGAAGAATGGTCAAACATTCCCATAGACACACTCCTAAACCTTGTGGACAGCCTTCCCAGAAGAGTTGAAGCTGTTATAGCTGCAAAGGGTGGGCCAACTCATTATTGAACCCTACGGGCTAAGACTGGAATGCCATTAGAGTTCATGTGTGTAAAGGCAGGCGTCCCAATACTTTTGGTAATATTGTGTGTATATGATATATATTTTTCTATATTCCATTTTTAAAGAAATCTTTATTTGTTGTTTGTGTTATTTCTCTTTGAATTTTGCTATTATCCACCTGTTGTTTCAGTTTATTTACTTGCATTGGAGGAACAATAATGTGCCTGTACTCTCATCAACCCGAAACGCTCATCTTTGGCCGATCATTACCTCCGTTTAAGCCATTCAAGCTTCTGGCAGACAGTGTTAATGCCGTGGTGCTCAGGAAGTTGCCTACGCTAAATATAACCCCCATCAACAGAGTGAGTGCGTCCTCAGAGGTCAGCGTGTTCATTGAGAACATTCTCCAGCGTTATTCGTGTAGCCTGTCTTCAGCCTCCATACTTCTTCCTTGTGGTGACAAGTATATTGCCGGCTTGCTCACATTTGGCAGCCCAGTTTCAGTCTGGCAGCTGCTCTCTGTAGTTAGTGGATAGATGTGTATTTATATGAAGGAAACGGCTCGGGTTCATGGCTTCATCTGTTCTTGAGTATGGTGCAAACAAGGGCGTGTTTGTAAATAGAGCCCTCGACTACAGCGAGCCACATGCATTTTTTTTTAGTCTGGGCTGAGTTCACCCTTTTATAAGGAGAAAATCTGCTATAGTCTTGTTCTAGTCCTTAAGTATAGATAGCTGGATTAATGCACTTTGTTGCTCATAGAAGTATGTTTCATCGGTGTTGCTTTACATTTGTATTGAGTGAGTTCCAGAATTTTCGAAAGCAGATCTACTACCTGCTTCCTACTGAGTATCTAAAGGATTTATGACCGGGTAAATACATTTTATTTTCTTTAGCTCAGCTTTGGGAATTAAAAAGAAACCTACCCTTGAAGTTGGCCCCCCAACATTGCAAGAGTTTCTTGGTTCTAGAGAATAAGATGTAATACTTGGCTTATTCCTCGCTTCAGCAGACTCTCTGGTGCAACTGGTGTCATGACATTTGGGGTACAGTGTTGGCCAGCACTACAGAGAAAAAAAGATTTTGGGTTGCTTATTTCAGATGATTCAAAATGAGCAAACTGTGTTGCGAGGCAGTGGGAAAAATGAATAGAATTAGGATGCATCTCTTTAGGGGTAAGCGGCAGGAGGAAGGAGGTTCTGATTCCCCTGTATAGGTTCTTAGTGAAACCTCATTTAACCACTTGGCGTCCATGCTATAGCCAAATGACGGCCACAGCGCGGACCTGAATTTCCAGGAAGCCGTCATATGGCGTCCTCCCTTTTGCACGCTACCCGCTTGCACCCCTGTGATCACCGAGTCACTGAGACTCACCGGCTTATGTACAAGGGACTTCGGTCCCGAACAGGAAGGAGGCACATCTGCCTCATCTGTGCCCACAATTACCGCCTGCCAGTGCCCACAAGTGCCACCTATCAATGCCCACCAGTGATGCCAATCAGTGCCTCATCAGTGCCACCTAGCAGTGCTGCCTATCAGTGCCCATCACTGCCACCCATCAGTGCCCATCACTGCCACCTATTAGTGCCACTTCTCAGTGCCCACCAGTGCCACCTATCAGTGCCCTTCAAAAACCACAGAGGTGATCAAATACCACCAAAAGAAAGCTCTATTTGTGGGAAAAAATTATAACAATTGAATTTGTGTACAGTGTTGTATGACGCGCAGTTGTCATTCAAAGTACATCAGCGCTGAAAGCTGAAAATTGGTCAGGGCAGGAGGGGGGGTTTAAGTGCCCCATAAGCAAGTGGTTAAAATTCTGTGTTCAGTTCTGGAGACCTCCCTTACCAATAGATATTGCTAAGATAGAATGAGTCCATAGACAGGTAACAAAAATGGTAAAAGGTCTGAGGGGTATAACATATCGGGAGAGGCTTCAGGAATCTAATATGCATGGTCTAGAGGAATGGTCTCCATACTGCGGCCCGAGGGTTGGATGTGGTCCTTTGCTTGCCTTTCTCCCGCCCCAGATGCACTATTCCACCTATTGACACCAACGATGGTGCCCTGTTTCTGTCAGGATTACCAATAATGGGGCACTGTTCCTCCTCCTACTGACATTTTTTAAATCCCACTGACCACCAAGCCTGAGACATTGTGGACTTTCATTGATGCTGGGGCATTTTCTACTCCCACTGTCCACAATCTGGCCCTCCTAACGTCTGAAAGGCAGTAAACTGGCCCTTTGTTTAGGAAGTTTGGAGACCCTTGGCCTAGAGGAAAGGAGGAAAGTGGATACATGATTGAAACCTCTAAATAAATCAAGGAGGTAAATAAGGTTCAAGAGGGCAGGATTTTCGATATGAAACCAAGATCACGAACACATGGACATGACGTCAAACTAACTGGAGGAAAGTTTGAACCTAATCTTATAAAGTGATATTTTACTGAAAGGGTAGTTGATGCTTGCAATAGACTTCCAGCAGAGGTAGTGAGACAGTCAGCAGTAAGTGGCTTCAAACATGCTTGGGACAAACAGATCTATACTATTGAAAAAAAAAAAAAAAACCCACAAAACATATATAAATTTAAAGTAAAAAAAAGGGGCAGACGCGTTAGACCACTTGTTTTTTTTTTTTCCTAGCGTCACTTTTCTATTTTCTCTGAAGCCTCTTTTCTAAGACAGTCTGGGCCGCAAGTGCATGTCATGAAATACAATACTGGGCCAATAGTCAGTCATAGTGTAGAATCGCTTGGAAGCTTACTGGAGCGAGGAGTAAGGTTAAGTATTATATCTTACTCCTCAACCCTCAGGTTTAACTAGCTTTTAGCCCTTACTGTGTGGGAGGGCTCCACTGCAATGACTCTTCCTTCTTCCAACTTCATGACCATACCAAGGTACAGGCTTTCAGTTTCTGAGCTAGAGGAAGTGTCATTGAGCTACAAGTGTGGTATTTATCAAACTTGTGTTCCATTGGGAACTACAAGTCCTTTGGTCATGTTGGCAGATGGGACTTGTAGTTCATTTACTCAAAGATCTCCTTGACTGAATGACTTGGGTGTAAGGACAGAGCCCGTTTTTGGGGGTGGGAGGTCCTCTTGGCACTATGTTACACCCCAAATATGGGTAGAACGTTTATCATGGTCCTAAAGGTAGTGTTAGCCTGTAAGCCATAATCTACCTTGTTCATTAGATATCTATCCAATAAATATAGGGGGAAAATCGCGGGTGAGTGTTATACATCGATGGCGTATCTTGGAGGGGGGACGAGTGCCGCCGGAAATCACCGAGCCGCCATCTCCACTCGGCTCGGCACTCAGGTCGGCTCGGTTGCTCGGGAAGGCTTAACTACAGTAGAGGAACTTCCTGCACAGTGCTGCATCTGTATTCACAAATTAAATTATGGTTTCAGGGCAGTAATCAGCTGTATTTGACAGAAGTGGGAGAGATTCCAGTGCTCTACAGAAGTGAGAAAATAAGCATGGTATCCCTGGCTAGTTTGGGATCACTGGCACATCTCCTGCTAACTGGCTAATTCTTGCTGGATGGTGGAGCGGCTGAGAGGCAAGAGACACTTAAATGCTTGCTGTAACACATTGGGGTCAGTTATGAGCACATCGGAGAAGTAAATGGAAGGCTGCAGATGGGCACAGATCAGGCTGCATTGATGCTCACTGATCTTATTTTGCTTAAAAGTGGTTTATTTTTAAAAAAAAATTGTTTTTTTCCTGAAACTTGCCTCTTAAATTGGGGTGCGTGTTATACGCCGATAAATACGGTATATATATTCAAAAGATATTTGTGTATACGTGATATTTGAAATTTTAGGTTTATTCATTTGCCTGCCAGTGGCATAATCTCTTTGCTGTGGAAGCTGCAGATCAAGTGTTGGTGTGTGATCTTGTTACACCCACATCCTGTAGCCTCTTCCAAATATCTTTATGTCTCTTTGATGCCAGCAACCATCACAGCTCGCTCTTTCCTGTATCGAACATCAACAGAAAGGCTGCGTCTCACAAAAACGCTCCCATGCAACCTCTTTATCATGCAGATTTGATGCAGGGTCACCGAGATGAAATAAACATGTCACACTGTCACACAGATAAACTTAGCACCTTCTAGGCTAAAAAAAAAAAAAAAGTCTTGGCTCCATCCTAAATATAGCAGATTCCTGTGAAATGAGATTACGGAGGTAAAGAAGGGTCCTGACTATTTTCAATCACAGCTGAAGTTCTGCATTTAAAGGCAACTGGTATCTAGAGAAACATAGGGGCCGCCATTTGTTACCTTTGGAAATGCTAGTTGCCTGGTTGTCTCTGACCTCGGTGCTTTGAGTCAGGAACCAGGAAGGAGCATGCAGTAAGGAAACTCGCAATGCCCGACATGTATATTTGTTCTGGGTTAGAGAATAATAAGTATTGGTGCTTTTGGATTGCCTTTTTTTTTTTTTTTTTTTTTTTTAAAGAGGTTGGCAGTGGAAATTCACATATTTGATCAGTGTGAAAGTGGAAATAAAGCGCCCTATGCTTTACCCCCCCCCCCCCCTTTCCACCACCAGTACAACATCTTCACCCGGTCTTCTTCCTGCTTCTGCGTCTTTGGTCATATTGATTGGCCAGCCCAGGATGACATAAGAAACAGGATTTCATTTATCCTGGCACTGAGGAATGCTGGGAATGCAGACAGAGCTGTACATGCATAGCTTAGTGTAGATTCTTAAAGCAGATATTTGGGTGCAAAATCTTTCCTTTAAATATATTCCTCAATAGCCACAATGAATATAAATCCCATTTGTGTGCAATAAATGCCTTTGCAGATGCAGAATACATCAAGTAAAAGCAGCAGTGACATCACTGCTGTATATAGCCTGGGCAGACCCCACCCACTACTGGCTGCCTGCAGAAAACTACAGGAGGGGGGCGGAGACGAGACCAGGCATCCTGCAAAAGAGGAGAGAGCAGCAGTGACCGGTCTTTATTACAAGAAGTTCCTGCACAGAGGCAAAGTGCCATGATAGATTACTGCACAAATCTGGAAGAAATACACAAAGCACGCCACAATTTAATTAAGAATACGCATGGCTCTGGTATTTAGACAATATTTGCTTATCCCAGTGTTCACATTTAAGAAGACTGCGAACAGAAAGGTCAAGGGGGGGCCTCGGGTTGAATGCCCCTTATAAATGTAGCCCTAATTGCTTTCTTAGAAGTTTGCACCAGTAATAATAAAAGTTGGCATGGGCTTTGTCTAGGAGGAGGGTCATGTGGCCTGCAGTGCTGTATACAGTATGGGCTGCTGTATATGGTATCTGCTACTTGGCACGTGGAATTTTACTGTTTTTGAACAGTGAACTTCTGTGTTTATGCTTTAAAACCCACTGAACATGAAAAATATGCATGCAAGTTGTTCATTAGGGGGCTAACCTCTGGGGGAATGGAGGATGGAAAAGGATCTGAGGGTCCTAATAGATGACAGACTGAGCAATAGCATACAATGTCGAGTTGCACCAAGCAAGGCCAGCTTATGATTAGCATTGCATTAAAAAGGGTATTTACTCAAGAGATAAAACTAATTCCACCAGTTTACAAAACTCTGATTCAACTCCATCCTGAGTATGCCATCCAGTTCTGATCACCAATCCTCTAGAAAGATGCCCTTGAACTGAATAGAGCCCAGAGAAGGGCAACAAAACCTGTAAGGGGGCCGTAGGACCTTGGTTATGATAAACCGCTAGAAAAATTAAATGTATTCTCTATGGAGAAGAGGTGCTTAACCGCTTGCCGACCAGCTCACGTCGATATACGTCGGCAGAAAGGCACGTACAGGCATATTAACGTACCTGTACATTGCCCTTTAAGAAGCGGCTTGCAAGCTCCGTGAGTGTGATAGCGGGTCGCGCGGACTCGATGTCCACGGGGATACCCGCAATCATTTCACGGAGAGGAAGAACGGGGAAATGCTGATGTAAACAAGCATTTCTCCATTCTGCCCAGTGACACTGATCACCGCTCCCTGTAATCGGGAGCGGTGATCAGTGTCGTGTCACACATAACCCCTCCCCCGCACAGTTAGAATCACTCCCTAGGACACACTTAACCCCTACAGTGCCCCCTAGTGGTTAACCCCTTCACTGCCAGTCACATTTACACAGTAATCAATGCATTTTTAATCGCACTGATCGCTGTATAAATGTGAATGGTCCCAAAATAGCGCCAAAAGTGTCCGATCTGTCCGCCATAATGTCGCAGTCACGATAAAAATGGCTTATCGCAGCCATTACTAGTAAAAAAAAATAATTATTAATAAAAATGCTATAAAACTATATCCTATTTTGTAGACGCTATAACTTTTGCGCAAACCAATCAATAAATGCTTATTGCAATTTTTTTTTTTTTTTTTTACCAAAAATATGTAGAAGAATACGTAACGGCCTAAACTGAGGTTTTTTTATATATTTTTGGGGGATATTTATTATAGCAAAAAGTAAAAAATAACACGTTTTTTTTTTTTTCAAAATTGTCGCTATTTTTTTGTTTATAGTGCAAAAAATAAAAACCGCAGAGGTGATCAAATATTTGTGGGAAAAAAAGGATGTCAATTTTTTTTGGGAGCCACGTCGCACGACCGCGCAATTGTCAGTTAAAGCGACGCAGTGCCGAATCGCAAAAAGTGCTCTGGTCTTTTGCCAGCCAAATGGTCCGGGGCTGAAGTGGTTAAGAGGTAATATGATCACAATATACAAATCTTTGAATGGTGACTGCATCATTGGGAGTAAACTATTTATTATAAGGTCTCTAAAGAAGACGCATGGCCACACAGTGACATTGGACAATAAGCTCTTCAATCGTAAACTGTGTAAGGGCTTCTTACTGTTATGCCCTGTACACATGGTTGGACTTTCCGACGGAATATGTGCGATCGGAGCTTGTTGTCGGAAATTCCGACTGTGTGTGGGCTCCATCTGACTTTTTCCATCGGAATTTCCGACACACAAAATTTGAGAGCAGGCTATAAAATTTTCCGACAACAAAATCCGTTCGCGTAAATTCCGACCGTGTGTGGACAATTCCAACGCACAAAGTGCCACGCATGCTCAGAATAAATTAAGAGACGAAAGCTATTGTCTACTGCCCCGTTTATAGTCCCGACATATGTGTTTTACGTCACTGCGTAAAAGAACGATCGGATTTTCAGACAACTTTGTGCGACCGTGTGTATGCAAAACAAGTTTGAGTCAACATCAGTTGAAAAAAATCCATGGATTTTGTTGTTGGAATGTCTGATCAATGTCCGATCGTGTGTACAGGGCATAAGAGTTGTAAAGATATAGAACTCCCTTCCACAGTATGGTGTCAGTGGGGACTGTCGATAAATTTAAAAAAAACTTTTAGATGTGTTTCTCAGAAATAACAATGAAAGGATATAGAAATCAGTAACAACATATGGACAGGTGGCTTTAAAAAAAAAAATACATTTTACCAGCTATGTATGTAACTCATTTCGATGACGGTGATAGTCCTTCTTATTCGCATGATCTTAATCTTCTTGGGGAAAAAACTCTGCGTTTGATGCACCTCAGGTAAAGTTGTTGTCCTTTGTCTCAACCTGTCACTGTCATGTTTACGTGGGTCGATGGGTCACCATGTATATGTAGAAAAAATGGAAATGAAGGCGTGTGAAATATACAAGAAAGTAATGTTTTTACTATAATTCAGTGTAACTGCCTATAATCAGAATTTTAGATATTTTTTAACATAGTGGTTCTTTAAAATAAGACCATCATAGTATTTTAAAAACTTTTATCTAAAGTGTTAGTAACCAATCTGGTTTAAGATGGAATAAGTGTTTTCATTCTTTTCATTTGTTTGCCTTGGCAATGTTGGTCTCTTAACATCCTTAGCAAAGTATTGGCACAAAGTATTTAGCAATTCCTTTCATTGTTGCCAAAAGCATTTTACAACATTCTTTGAATGTTTGTTTTGACATAAGATAAAACGTGTTGCAAAGCAACATTGAGGTCTTTAAAGTTTATATCTCCTAAAATATTGGATAATTTGTTACAAGTGTTAATTTTGTGCATTTATTGTTGTAATTGGTATTCTCCCTGTTCTGCTCCGTGGTCTTTGCCAATATTTATTGGGCACTTGGAAGGCAGGTCACAGGTTGTCTCCCTGAGGAGATGTGGATGGATGTGTATTGGATTTGTGAGGTCAGTTTACAAGCTATTCCCCCCTTCAATAATAATTCATGTGACAATAAATATTGAACATAGCATGTGACCTGTGTGTAGGTGTTGGCACCCTTGTGGAAGTTCTTTTAATTGTCTTGATGTTCTAAGAGTTTAGGGATGTTCCAACGCTTTGGTTGCAGTCTAGCCTAGCTCTATTAATGTTGGATTGCTCTAATTTGCTGCAGTCTTATAGAGCTCGATGAGTGTTGTATATTCCTATAGCTGTCAGTACTCTAACGTGCTAATTGGCTACAGCAGGCTGCCTTTGCTTTGTGCATGTTCTGATGGGAACTTGGGAATTGGAGTACTTTGGTTTTAGGCAGGTCTTTCATTGTTTAAAGATCACGTAGATCAGAGCCTGGGGCATAAGAAATTCAAAGTAGCCAGCTTATCCCTCTTTCTTTTTTCTTTTCTTTTTCTTCCAGTATAAACCAAAATTAAATACATTTTCCCCGCTGTTGTAGGCTCTGTACCCCCATCTCTTCCATTCCTAACAACCAGGTTTATGGCTCCATGACTGAAATGGGTACCAGAGCTGTAATAGCCATTCAACTATGGTCTGCCATAGGTGGCTGCAGTTGGGATTTTCAGACCCGCACAAACATACTAGGTTAAATTTTGACAATAACAAGTTACCCTACCAGTGTGGAGTGTGAAAGGAAATCGGAGTACCTAGATAAAACCCTCAAAAGTACAGGGAGGACATGAAAATCTTTGCAGGTGGTGTCCTGTCCAAGTTTCATACCAAAGATCCTGTTGCCGCAAGGCAACCAATTATGCCATTATGCTGCTTTATGTACTTATTTGTTTATGCATTAGTGTAACCACAAAAATATACGGTAATGGCAAACAAAAAAAGCCGCACAAAAGGAGGAAAGGATTACTGAAAAAATGTCCTCATCAAAGGCTGTTCTCGCTCACCAAATGCTAGCATCTTCTGGTTGACAGCAGTTGTTTTGGATTTGGCAACATAGTGATATTCTGGTAATTTCTTCTAGATTGAGCTGTTTCCAACTTTCCAATTAACTGCACATTTTCTTACTCTGTGAAAGTTAAATGCATCTATATGCTTGTTTAAGTAGATGTGTAAACCATTCACTCCTGAGTTTTTCTTTTTTTTTTTTTTTTTTGTGTGTGATTCCTGAAGCACAACACTCAAGATAAAGAATCCCATTATTCCCAGTATGTGCCCATTCACACCTGACCATTGTCATCTGTTCTGTAAAGCTTGAAAAAGTACATTGGCTTCTTTGGGACATGAGCGATCATTTTTAGCCCCAATAGACTTTAATGAGAGCACCTTAAAAACATGTGTAGGACGTTTTTAGCATCTGACAACTGTCTCCCCCTCTTTGGAACCAGCTTTCTGTTGCCTAAAACAAAAATGCTGAAGCCTAAAAAACACATGAAATTGGCCAAAGACGTTGTTGCTCAAGTGTGAATGTACCCTCAGATGTGAACAGGCACAATGGAACAACAAGGAAAAATGAATTTTAAGTGCTTCTGGAAATGTGCTTCAAAACGCTCAGGTATGAATGGGGGCTAAACGTTATATTCAGTATATTCTAGTTTATCTCTAAAGACAAAAATTTTATAAAAGGGTAAGTGTCTTCGGGAAGGAAGGAAAGTGAGAGAGTATTGGGAAAGAATGTAGTGGTTCGTGCCTAGGGGTTGAATGCAGGTGGTTCATCCCCACAGTGGAACAAGTATTTACCAGTTTATATAGCATCTTGAGTGTCATATGTTCGTCTCTGAGTTAGCCTTTTCTTGGCCACGTGTTTTTGTTGATCATTGATAGTCTTATGGTCCGATTAGCTCCAGACCAGCAGTACAAGAGCACAGAAATGGCTGAGCGTTCCAGCAGAGTACGTTCTTCAAGGGCCCCTGCGGCAAAATGGTTAAACTAGTGTTTCAGGAAACAATGCTTCGTCCAGCTTCACATTATGTTGAAACCACCAGCTGATACCGGAGAATTGTGGCTTTCTTTAAAAGGTTTGTTTGTAAGCATTAATGCATTCATCTGGATAATTAAACATTTTGGCAAATACAAGTTCCTTCTGATCTGTTTAATTGAAAATCTCAGGCAGGTTTCCTCCTGGTCGGCTGTATTGATCAACTCTATAGAAGATAGTAATGAGGTTTGACAAGCCGCTTTACACGCGCAGACTTGCTATCTAATAAATCTCAAGCTGTGAAAATGGAATAAAGAAAACCGGTCTCTAATAAATCCAACTCTTCTGTTTCGCTTACGTGATGTCCCTCATGGATTGGGCAAAAATCCATACGTACAAGCTCCCATGGAATGTAGAAGGAGCACATGATAAATGCCAGTGTGAAAGTAGAAAATAAATTGAAAATTGAAAATAAAAACTGCAGAAGATGACAGGTAATATGCATACAGATTTTCTTTATACTTTTACAGAGCACTTTAAAAAAAAATCCTACTCAAGGATATAGTGTGACTGGCGCTAGGGAGTAACAAGCTTGGAGAACTGCTCAAAGTCGAGGAAAAGCCGATCCCTCCGGTCCTCTTATGGGGGTGCCAGTTCCAGTGTTCACTCATTTTGCAGTGATTGAAACATGATGAAGGAACAGGTCTCCTACACCCGGTGGGTGGGATGAAATGTCCCGGTGGAGGTGTGGCCAGCGTAGGAGAACTGTCTGGGAGTGCAGCTTTCTCCTCATCATGGTGCTAGGGAGTGTTTGTTTATTTTAAGAGGTCTTCTATGCACCACAGATTGAATGTGGCACAAGTAGCAAAACATTTGTGGCCTGATGTATAAAAAGTTCCTGAAATCAGTAAGCTTCCTCGACTTATATTCAAATCTTTTTGGTAGCTGATTGGTCTGATTGGCTGGTGGGCAAATAGAAATTAGCATTGAGCACAGATTTCATACAATAGGCCTTAAGGTTCTTTAAAAGATATAAGGGGTTGTAAAGGTTTATTTTTTATTTTTTCTTCCTTTTTTAAATAACAAACATGTCATACTTACCTCCTCTTCTGGGGTCCCCCAGTGGCGCTCCTGGCTCCTCTTCTCGAGTGCCCCCACGGAGACCCACATTTCCTGGGGGCACTTGTGCGGACGCGCACCCAAGTCCTGCTGCTGAGTCCATTGACACAGACAGCAGGACTCGGCCCCGGCTCCCGTGTCACTGGCTTTAATTGACAGCAGCGGGGGGCCAAGACAGTGGCTGGAGCTGCTGTGCTCGTCCCATTCGCTGGAACAATTGGGTTCAGGTAAGTAAAAGGGGGGCTCTCGGGAGGAGTGCTGCACTACAAAAGGTTTTTCACCTTAATGCATAGAATGCATTAGGGTGAAAAACCTCAAGGGTTTAAAACCCCTTTAAAGTTATGGCAATTTTATATAGTAATGTTGGTCCAACTTGGACTTTTATGAGGGATAATTCCCACCAGTGCGTTTATGTGCGTTTTTAGAGCAGCTGTAAAAGGCAGCTCAACAGAGGGGCATCTGAAAAAAAAGAATTTCCTATGTGCCCTATTTACACCATAATTATGTGCATGTATGTCAACGGGCATCAAAATGTATGTCAACGAACATTAAAATGCGACTAAAGTGGATGGAAATGTGCATGCATTTTTCATACACCTTAGTGCAAGTCAGTGTGAACTGACCCTTAAAGAGAAGTCCTGCTTCCTGCAGCATGGCCTGCTGCCTCCTGGCCCTGTGCAAACATACCAGCCTTTTCATTCAGCACAATACAGAGCAAGCACCCTGTCTACAAACAGCCATTTCTAATGGGGTGCTGTAGCAATGTGGGTGTAAGCACAGTGCAGGGTGATGCTTCAAGAAGAAAGTTTTATCCTTTTGTAAAGGTAATTTGTCACATTTGCATTTTTTAAAGGATGCTAAGATGAGTAGAATGTTATATTGTTTATTGAAGAGTAGATATACTTTAATCCTATGATTTTATTTGAGGGTGCAGGGACCATATGTATTCCAAGCTTCCCTTTTTCCAGAGACCTATATAAATGCTAATCATTGGAAATCATGGGGTACGACTTGTCATGCGAATTTGCAGTCCCAAGTCGCAGGACAAGTCTCACAAGTGTTAGAGGGGCCTTAACCTTTCAAAACATATTTTTCTTTTATTAGTAACCTACAAAGACATTGCCAAAGTGTGCAAACCATTTCTCTTGTGCTTAATAGAAAATTCTACCCTGAAATTGAAAAATATATTTTCTTAACTCGCCATATATTGTCTGGAAAATTTTAATATAAGTATTTTGTGCTCGAGCTTCAGTACTTACTTGAAGGATATTGTATTGGACAGTGTTTAGGAATGTGTATTTATAGAGAATGTGCTGCTAGTATAAAAACAGTGCCATAGAATATACTGTGAAATCCTGAAAAATGAAATGAGAAAAGTCTTTGCCATTTTTAGGATTGTTTTATATCAAATTTGTAATAGAATATGCATTCTTCTGTATTTCACATGAGGTTATAATCAGTACTTTTGGATTTCTGACGTAACAGTTATTTATTTTTCTCTTGAGTGGCAAATTTCCAGCACTGCCCCTTACATTTCTGGTGGTATGTTACAGCCTAGCACTAAGAATGTCGGCTATGTGGGCAACCTCCTCCCAGTTTGTGCAAAAGAAAAAAAGGTATCCCAGATAATTCTTAACTGAGTTCTTAAAGTAAATATAAACCCTTAGTGTCGGTTCACACAGGGGCAACCCAACTTACAGCGCGACTTTGCAGGGCAATTTGGAGCGACTTCAAGTCACCTCCAGGACAGGCGACTTTGCCTGTGGCCAATCAGAGCTAATCAGCTCTTGTGACATAATTGTTTGTTCCTGTTCTCTTCCTGGGTAAATTCTTTTCTTTTTCCTGTAAAGTCGCTTCACTATAGATGAGGATCCGACTTGGAGGCGACTTCTATTGAAATCTATGGGTACAAGTTGCCTACTAGTTGCCTTGAAGTAGTACAGGAACCTTTTCTGAAGTCGGAGCGACTTCAGTAGTGTACATTAAGACGGCTCTCATTAACTATAATGGAATTTCTTATGTCGAGCAACTTAGGGCGACTTAAGGTCTGACAAGTCGGATCCCAAGTCGCTGAACCGGCACTAACTGGATGGCATTTAGATTGTTAAAAAACTGTTCTCACGGTTTTTTTCAATTTCTTTTTACATCTCCATCAGTCCCTTTAAGGCTAGGTTCACACTTGTGCAGCTCTGCGAGCTGCGTTTTGCACAGACATGGAAGCCATTTATTCGAATGGGGTACTGTGCTCCTGAAAATGCAGAGAAAAGGTCCCTGCTCCATATTTGAAAATGCAGAACCCACTAGTGCAGTGCGGTTCCCAGTGTGTGGGGGTTCCATTAGGATTAATGTCACCCCCACGCATCTCCTGAGTGTCAGTGCGATTTCCTGTGTTGGTGGCTGCGGGAACAGTTGTGGTACTGCAACGGTAATCACCTGCAGAGGTGTGGACCTAAGCGACTTCTTGTCTGCATGTACTTGATCTGTCGCTCTGGACCTATTTCGCCATAGTGACAAGTGGACCATGCCTGCACAGTGTGTGTCAGCTCTGTCAGCATGACACTGACGTACATTTGGGAGGCACTTGTTACCCCATAACTGGAATGTCTGAACAAGGACATTCAGGGCAAGATTAGCAGGTTTTATTTTAATAAAAAAATACAGATTTAAAAAAAATTGAAACTACTTCTGAAATTACATTAAAGGATAAGTGCACTTTCAGAGAAAATCCCCTTTTCCAGAGATGCATACTTAAAGCGGAGTTGCACCCAAAAGTGGAACTTCCGCTCAATTGTTTCCTCCCCCCCTCCGGTGCCACAATTGGCACCTTTCGAGGGGTAGGTGGGACAGGATACCTTCTAGGGTACTTCTAGGAGCCTCAGCCGCAGATATTGACGTCACGGCTCGGCTCCCTCCTCTTCCCCCTGTCGCCGGGCCAGTAGAAAAGAGGAGCGGAGCTTTGCGCATGTGCAGTAGGGTTCCCGGCGTGAAGCCGTGAGGCTACACTGCCGAGTTCCCTCACACATAATGGTGGCGGCAGCACCCAACAGCTGATGGAAACATCAGCTATGGTGCCGACATCGCTGGACTTCAGGACAAGTAAGTGACCTATTATTAAAAGCCAGCAGCTGCAGTATGTGTAACTGCTGGTTTTTAATTTTTGCAGTGGTGGACAGACCTCCGCTTTACATGATCCGACAACCATTGGGCCTCCGGGGGTTGCGTACACCCCACGCCACAAGTCCTCTGTCTCCTGGCCACTCCTGCGCAGTAGAGTACCATTTAAGTCTTTGGGGACAGCCTATGCTGCATCTCCTAGCTGAAGATGGAGTTATATGGGCCACATAGACTTTTATAGTGCTCTGCTGCACAAGCATGGCCAGGAGACAGAAGACTTGTGGGGTGGAAACAATCCCCAGAGGTCAGGGTCCTCAGATTGGAGAGGGATCTGTTAGATCATCTCAAAGGGGCAAACTAGATAAGTGCACTTATCCTTTAACAGGTTACAGCTCATATGAGATTTTAATGATTGGGTTTAGATCTCTTTTTTTTTTTTTTTAAGGACCTTGTGGCCTCTCTTTTTGTACTAGTGTTAAAGTGGTTCTAAAGGCAGAACGTTTTTTACCTTAATGCATTCTATGCTGTAAGATAAAAGACCTTCTGTGTGCAGCAGCCCCCCTAATACTTAACTGAGCCCCTTCTTGATCCAGGGATGAGCACAACAGCCTCGGGTCAAGCCACGACTGTGTGTGTGTGAATGGACACACAGAGCAGCGGCTCAGGAACGAGCCTACTCGGGTGCCCCCAGAGCAATCAGCACTCGGCAGAAGGGAGGAGCCCTGAGTGCCGGCGGAAAACCTGATAAGAGTAGGATCAGGGCTGCTCTATGCAAAACCACTGCACAGGACAGGTAAGTATAAAATCCAAGGCTTTAATATCACTATACTGCTAGACACTTCAAACAACTTTTTTACTTTTTGCTGCCCATATAACACACATGCATTCCTGGACAGCCAAGGTTCCTGCTGAGCGTGCACTCACTGCACGTTCCCAGCACAGTGACCCCAGGCAACTCCTAATCTACACTAATGATGGGGATCCAGTGAAAAGGGCTCACAGTCATGTGACCACTATGACAGCCAGTCGCAGTGGTCATGTGATTGGGCAGTCCATGCCAGGTGGGACTTTTTTTTTTTAACTTTGCACCATTGTGGGATCTGAAGTGGTCCATGCCATTGCCTGTATACCTTTACCATAGACATCCCCAGAGTGCTCTGAAGAATATCTTACTAATGTGTCACAAAAGGGTGAGCTGTTCAGTAGACTGACACTTCCAGATTGCTGTGAAAAGTAAATGAGATTGGTATGAAGACAGTTGGCACTTGTTACCAAGTATCAAATTAAAACCCCGAGGCATCATCATTTCTGAATGTTCATCACCATCTCTGAGACGTTAGAAAAGAAGCATCACTTTTTTGTCTGAACAATTCGGATGTGATTAAACCTTTAGCACTTGTCGTTTCTCTGCGCAAAGATATTCACAGGAATTCATTTTCTTGTCTCTGTAATTTAGCTAGAAAAATGATCCAAGGAAACTTGTATTCGGTGCATAGCTAGCAAAATGACAAAACTACAGAGTAAACGGGGAAGGAGGCATTAGAAGATGGCCGCTCCAAGATTTCCGGTAAAACTGGCTTTTCATTGAGCCACCAGAACCCCCTGGAATTAAAAAAAAAGCCGAACCTCCTGGTACACCGTCCCTCCACCTTCCACAATGTGTGATCCATCAGTACGTGATTTTGATTTGATATGGGATTTGTACTGCGCTGAATGCGCTCCGTTAGGAGCGCATCTAGGTGCACAAAGACCCTAAAATCAAGTGAGATTTCCTAAAGAACGTTAAAAAAGGAGCCTAGGGTGCCCAATATGAAAAAGGTAGAGCAGGGTGGATTTGATTTAAATCACAATTTAAATCCATGATTTAAATCACTAGTAAAAAGGCTTGATTGAAAGTGGAGTTCCGCCCATTTAATGGTCAGCAGCTACAAAAAGTGTAGCTGACGATTTTTTAATAATCGGACACTCACCTGTCCTATGGTCCAGCGATGTGGGCGCACGAAGCCCCGCTCCTCTCCACGGCATCGGCATTCTAACTGTGGGCACCCAGCTGTGGCTTCACAGCCAGGCGCGAGCCACGCTGTGAATGGCCGGGCAATCTTCTGGGACCTGTGACGTGTCCCAGAAGATGGGAGGAGGAGAGGGGAACTTCCTCCCGGCGCCGCGGAGCCAGAGGAGGAAGTGGGAGCTGGGTGCCCTTAAAAACTGGGTACCCGCTCCCCCCCAAAAAAAAATGACATGCCAAATGTGGCATGTCGGGGTCACCATCACTTATAGCGGAAGTTCCATTTTTTGGTGGAACTTCGCTTTAAATTGACTCGAATTAAATCATAATTTTTTAAGAGCAACTGTCATCTTTGTTCCGCAGTGGCTCCTCCTCTGACCGGCTGTTGACTCACCGACAGTTCCATTCACTTTAATGGAATGGCTGGTGATGCGGCAGTGACACAAGAAGGTGAGAGACCCGGCGGCAGCAGGTGAGTGGATGCCCGCTAACAATCGCTGCCATGATGGATCTGAAATGACAGGCACTCTTTAAATGTAAGGACTTCTTCTTGCTGGTAGTTAGAATCTTTAATATTTGCAAACAAACTGAAGGTTTCCTATTTAGAACAATAAGCTGTCAGGTTAGTATTTACTGGCAGAAAAAAAAAAGTTTACTATGCAACGTTAAAAAAACAAGGGCAGAAGATTTAATAGATTGAAAGATGAAAAAAAATGACTGAAGTTCCACTTTAACTAGGATCTTGACTTCTCTTTCCACTGTTGGCATTAAGTCCTTTAATCTCTGAGTCTTATTAACATTTTGCCTGTCAGTGCCCTTCCATTACCCAGTCTTCATTAAAGTAATGAGGAATGTCAGACTCTGATTGGAGAACCTGATTGTTCTTTCTGCTCGGATGTGCGGCTTCTACACATTCACTGTAAACAGATTTGTATACATTAGCGTTCATGTTGGATGAAATCCACAGGATTTTCTGAAATAATGCTAAGCAGTTACACTGTGTAAACCAGTAAAAAGTATCTGTGACCATGCAATTGTTATAATGTCTATTGTCACATTTTCTAAACGTCAACTCTGGGATAACCAGGGGATCGTCAGTTATAAAATGAACTTTGTTGAAAATTGAAGGTGACCTGTATACTATTATGTACAAACCAGAGGAAAAAAGGCATTGGGTTCTCCTTCAAATGGTAAAAAAAAAAAAAAAAAAATTGCGAACAGGCAGTATTTTTAATGCAGAAGAGACAAACTTTTGCATTGCATTAGACCCCTTTCACACTTCTGCGACCTGAAAGTGCGCGGCTTTGACGTGACTTGAAGCAATGCCTGTGTATTCTTGAGGTCTATGGACCTCAAGTCGCATCGAAGTCAGCCCAAAGTAGTGCAGGGACTACTTTGAAGTCGCTGCGAATTGAGGTTGCACATATATGAACGGTACTTATTGGAAATCCTGGGGTAAAACTTGTCATGCAACTTTGCATTCCCAAGTCGCAGGAAAAGCATCACAACTGTGAAAGGGGTCTTAAAGTTACTTAACTGCTTGTCTGCACTTTACACTGAGCTGCACATAGTGTAGAATTTTGACAATTTCTCAGCCAACTGAAATTGAGTGAAGTCATCTCAACTTGTCCACTGTCCATGGATCAATACCCAGAACCCTTCAGGCTGAAGATGTCAGCAGCCGGTGGGGAATTCCGGGACTCTGCAGCGAGAGGTGGAGAGAGGTGAATATAGCTCTGCTTCAGTTATCCAAACAGATCCTTATTCATACATGCAGTGTCGGGACAAGGTAATCCCTGAGCCCAGGGCAAACATGCCACACTGTGCCACCCCCCAAGATGTATGAGCATTATGTGTCAGCAAAAATCCCCCCACAAAAACACTGAGCACTAATCTTCATTCTTACTCCTAAGCATAAATTCCTTCTCCTCCGAGTACAAAACCGCTCCCCCCCCACTCCTGCTGAAATTCCCCCTCTCAGCACAAATCTTTGCCCCTCCATCCCCCAGCTCAAATCCTCTCCCCTATAAAACTTCCCCTCCTAGTACACATCATCTCCCCCCCAAATCCCCCCTCCTAGCACAAATCTTCTCCCCCCTCCCAACACAAATCCCCCTAAATCACCACTCTTGGCATTCCCCCCCGCCATATTCCCCCTCCTAGAACAATACCCCCCGCCGCCCCCAAATTCCCCCTTCCAACACACACCTCCACCTCCAATCACTTTGTGGTGCCCCCCCACCTCACAGGATACCACACTCCTCTTGCCCACCCCTTGTCCTGGCTCTGCATAAATGCATCTTGGGTGGCCAGGGAAGGGGGAGCAGCGAGCCAAAGGAGTTGACGATAACAAAGCCCCCCCCCCCCCCCACTTCCTTGCAATGTACCCATATCCCAATGTTAAGGGACAAAGGTCTCTTATCCCACCTTCATGTCACCAAAAAAAAAAAAAAATGGGGTAATTATGGTGGAATCTGGAAGCCCCCTTTGTAATAACGGAGCGACCAATCATCTGCCAACTTCCAGTGGAATGAGTAAGTGGGTATATTCGTTCCCACGAAGGGTAAAAAGACAAATATACCAATACAGTGAATCCTTTAAGAAAAAAAGCAAAAAAAAAAAACATTCTTCCTTAAAAAATAACGTTAATGTTCCCTGAAGCAAATCCAGCGTGAATCACGGCATCCAGGAAGGTAATCCAAGTCCATCACAACGTTAGGTGATGTAATCCTCATTGTCACCCGCCAATCTGTTCACGCCGCATTGCCGCCGCTAAAAGGTAATTTCCTGGCTTCAGTCACTTGAATTTGGAGGAGAAACATTGGATGATGTCATTGTCCAAATATGGTAGAAGCTGTCACTTGAGACTCGTGCCAGTAAATCACAGCGTGTATCATCATTGACAATGGTGTTCGTGTTTGGGACTTTTGCCAATTTGTGGCCTGTTTGACAGAACTGCCCTAAGTTGAACTTGGGCATATTCGAGCAACACTACTTATAACACATTATTGCTTTCTCCAGAAAACTCGGCTCCTTTGGATAATGGTGATGAGATTGTGCTCCTAGTCCATGTTACAGGGTTCTAGGAAATTTAAAGTAAATGTCCATCTCTATTGGTCCAGAAATGATGGCACAAAATAAGGTTGCGTTGTGTCTCATAGAAGTGATCTTTTCAATAGATTGTAGGCATATTACCTCTCTGGACAGTTCATGCACACATTCAGTGTCCAATGTTTCCTAATGTACTCTTCTCTTCATTTGCCTCATTTATGGATTGTTGGATAGGCTCGGGAAAAAGTAAATTATTCCATCAGATGTTTATTGCTGTTTAATTGGGTGGATTTTACCCTCTGACAGCCTATGAAAGCAAGAAAAGAGGCGGCAGACCTCAATATAAGTCTGGCAGGGAATCTAACCCTTTTTCTGTAATGAAATCTGGAAAAAGAAAAACCTTTTGACTGGCATTAGGCTTTGTTTCCCCTAGACAAAGGATGGTTTTCCCTCAATCGTTGTATTTTGAGTGCTATCAGATTGTACCAGAAACCCCTTGTTAGAACCTTCAATCTGCCATGTTGGATAAACTTTGTGACCTGACATTGTAGGACATGGCTAGTCACTGTGCATCTGGAATCACAATGCTGCAGACTGGGGCTTTGACATTAGAGAACGTGAATAAAGTTTGAACATTTGTATCTGCAATCGGGATGCTTCAGGAAGACCTTACCCTGGTATGCTGTACGTTTTTAGCACCATTATATTTTAATGATGATTGCTTGCAGGTTTCAGTCTGAAACTACAGATTTACCCTTGGAAAGTGTAAAGAAAATCTCAGCACTGCATGTTTTGAAACTGGGGTGTTGCGTTGGTAGTTCATAAGATGATTTGAATGCCAAACATGCACGTCATTTTTTGTTGACTCATGCCCTCCTATACTGCAGACTTGTCTAAGTTGGGTGAACATGAGTGAGATTATTAGTCACTGTGCTTCTGGAGGCACAATACTGCAAGCTAGGGCTTTGACATTAGAGAATGTGAATAAAGTTTGACAATGTTCCTCTACAATCGGGATGCTGCAGTAAGACCTTAGGCCTCATGTACACTGCTGCTGGTAAACGGACGTTTAGGCTTCATGTATACGGGACGTTTCTCAACCTCTCCTGAACTCTGGATCATCACAGCTAGTAATCCACGTTTAAAAATGTGTGTTTAGCAGCGTTTACAAGCCACATTTGCGTTCAGAAACATCTACTAAAGATAACCTCAGGAGACCCTCCCCAAATGAGAAAGCACTAAAAACAAGTATTAACTATTTCAGCCATTCTTTGAGAGAACATTGTGAGTAGCAGCTGAGAAAGCAGTGTGCTTGTAGCTACTGTAGCTGTTATTTTTTGGCTGGTTTGTTAATATGGATCCCATGATGAGCATGTGTGAGGAAATGCTCCTGGTGTGGCCTTTGCTGAGGCTCCAAAGATGTAGAAAATTGCAGGAGAGGACCAGAGTTCGTCGCTACTGGACACATCCATTGATGGCTCAACACATGTCAATAGGATACTTTTCTAATATGTATGTTCAGCTGCGTAATTACTCAGAGAAGTTTTTTAAATTTTACACGCATGTCAATTGCCATCTTTGACATTCTCTTGGAAAAGATTAGACCCCATCTAGTTGGCATGACACGTGAGAGATTGATATAGGGTTACAGGTTGGGGGAAGGAAGAGACAATTGTATGAATCTCATTAGCTAGCTGGAAAACTTTATAACACGTTGGTCTAAAGAAATCCAAACAGCCAGACATTGGGGTCTCAAGCTCAATGTGGGGGTAATCAGGTTAAAATCTCAATGGTTGACGGGTGAGTGAAATTTCTATTCAATTTCAGCGTCAAGTAATGCAAGTTGTGTATTGTACAGCATAATTGGCTGATGAGGGAAATATCACATGGTATATCAAGCTTGCATACAGTGATAATTGAGTTTTTG
>NC_133325.1:741792222-741829391 GCF_042186555.1 Aquarana catesbeiana | reverse complement strand
CATATTTTTACTATGGGCCAGTCAGCAAGTGGCTCTGGTAGCAGAGTTTTGGCAGAAAAAAAAACACATGATACTTGTTTAGGCGCATTTAGATGCATCAAGCACTTGGACATTAAATCATTTTATTGCCCAGAATAATAATGCTCAAGCATCAAACGCGCCTAGCATTTAGGCATATTTAGACACATGTGAAAAACGTCCATACATCAATATGAGTGGCAATTCTTCTGCTAAAAAGCAAGTAAAACGAAATACAAGAAAACGTGCTTCACTGCTCTACCAACAGTGCTCCCACCACCGCGTGCAATGCTCGCTCACCTCACTGCAAGACCTGGCAGGGGGTCAAACACACTTTTGCACACAGTGCACCTCTCCTATGGGGAATGCTCCACAGTGTTCCTGGGTGGTTTCTTACGGTCCCTCTAGATAGATAAATCTCCACAGCAAATAGAATGACCTCCCAGTGAACTGGTTCAACTTAGGCTCCTCAGTCTTTGCCGGTAGTTCCACAGCGACATATAAAAAGAGAAATGCTTCCGATAGTGCAGTACCAAGGGGGATTAAAAACAGAACCTCACCACCCCAGCTAATATTAAATGACATTTCCTCCAGATGAAGCCACGTGGGAAGTGGCGTAACTAGTAGAGGTGGAGCCTGGCTGGGGAACCTGTCGCAACAAGTGAGATGCACCTGATGGATTTTATATCAATGTTTTTATATCCTTAAATAAATGTGAGTTTAATATTAGCTGGGGTGGTGAGGTTCTGTTTTTAATCCCCTTGGTACTGCACGATCGGAAGCATTTCTGTTTTTATATGTCGCTGTGGAACTACCGGCAAAGACTGAGGAGCCCAAGTTGAACCAGTTCGCTAGGAGGTCATTCTATTTGCTGTGGAGCTTTATCTATCTAGAGGGACCATAAGGAGCAGCATTCATTCATTTTTTCAGTAGTTTCTCTTTAATGTTAGTTTATTGATTAGCAGCGTGCCACTACCTTTCCATTCCATTATAAAACTATAATCCCTGCATCTATAGCCACCAACATTCTAACACTAACTTCTCTAGCCCTGTAAAGAAAAAATCAGTATACATACCTTTTCTGCAGGCGATCCAACCCGATCTCCAGCGGCGGAAGCTCTGATCTCATGCTGAGCTGTCAGCCGCGGCTTCGCTGTGTAGGCGGGTGCAGAGGACACAGCCGACAATGGAAGCCCCATAGTAACTCAATGGGTGACATCACTCCCCATTCATTTCACAGCCGTTGTTGGAAGTGTACTCAGCAGAGCTTCTGCCTCTGGAGATCGTGTTGAATTGCCCGCAGAAAAGGTATGTATAATGATTTTTTCTTTACAGGGCTAGAGAGGTTAGTGTTAGAATGTTGCTTGCGGGTCACGCTGGTTCCCGAGCACGCGCAGGTTTCCAAGCCCAATCGGCTCCCTTCAGCGTTGTACCCCATGCGCACGAGCCTACCCAGTCTGACCTTGGCTCTCACTCAGGGGCTACCCCATCTGGACCAGGACAGCTCCGTATACAGGAGCAGCCACACGCTTATCAGTACACCACCAGAAAGAGCGGCTTGCCATCTGCCCGTGGACTCACCCGATCCCTGTCAGTACACCAGCTGGCTCTGCAAACTGACAGGTGGGATACGGCACTCCGCCCCTCCGTGGCCCGCGGCCTCCCCCCTCACATCCCATATTGAGACCGTGGGGAATCCTCTTAGCGCTGACAGCTACCACAATACCCGAGGCTGGGTTAGAAGCCTAAGGCACGTTGGATCTCCGTCAAAAGAGATCTAAGGAGCTGGTAAGCGGCAGCATTTCTCGTGGTGGAGGCACTTTTTATACTGCACCCCTACACTTATCACCTGCAGTGTTCGAATTGCATGTCACCGATCATAGAAGAACATTGAGTCACCCCCCGGAAGACGATCTATATTAGTGGACTTTTCATTTTGTCTATTTGAGTGGACTTTACCATTTACAATAATTCATTTCATTTATAAAAATATTTTTTTTCTTTTAATTTTTGGTATACATTTTTTTCACTGTTTGTTTTTGGGCACTCATCACTGGTGTTAGTGAATGTCTATGTGATATTATATACATGCACAACTGTATATCCACAGAACTTGCAAAGGTTTTGGGAGAGGATTTCAAATTAATTTACAGCGCAGCTTAATATTTGGTATGTTATTTTGAATGCGTGTGTCTTGCATTTATTAGTTGCGGCTAGTTCACAGTATCTAAGTTGAATCTTATATAGTATTATTATTTTTGGGATAGCGCAGTACCTACATTTCTTGAGTTTTGGTAGCTTGAAGCCCGAAGCTACAAACGCTGGAGGGAAAAAAATCTATTATTCTCTATGGTGATGGTTCACATCTCCACTACAAAACGCCTGAAGCCACAAGCTCCAAAACACCTGAAGCTCAAACAAGTTCCTGAACTTTTTTTTTAGGCAGATTTGGGCGTTTTTCTGCTTTTTACATTGGCGACCTTTTGATCTGTACAAAATCGTGGCAAAAACGTGTCAAAATCGCGCGACTTTCTGCCTGAAAACGCTACGTTCAGGTGTGAATGGGGCCAGGCCAAGGACAGCAGGGAGACTGGCCACTCCCCCACTGCCAGGCTCACTTCCATCTGTGGATGCCGTCAGCTCCCCATTGCTATGGGTACCCCAGCCATACCGTAAGCTGCTTTTAATAATTAAATTTTCCATCATCCACATCATTATTGCATTGATTCTGGATTTTGGCTTTCCTATGTGCATGTCTTATTAAACTTTTCATGCTGGTTTATGCTGCTTCCCAGAGACCCCTTTTTTTTCTAAACCCATTGAGCGCTGACACCCTTGGTTTTGTTTTACTGTCACCCATATCCTCCAGTATGGTTATTGTCTAGCTGCCTTGGTTTTAGCCCTTATTATAATACCTGTGATCCCGCCCCACATGACCACAGTTGAGCGCTGATGAAACTTTGCTATTTTTCCATAGTGTTAGAATGTTGGTGGCTATAGATGCAGGGATTTTAGTTTTAGCCTCGACTTCCACTTTAACTTATCTCTCACTCCCACAGGTTTCCTCCTCTCTGGTCCCCCTAACTTGCCTCTCTTTGATCTTCATCGGTCTCAGGCACTCTAATGTCATCATGCACAATGCAGGACCAGAAGTTCTACAATGTGAGGATCCTGAGGGCCCACCAAATCCCGGAGCATTGGAGGGAGGAGAAGAAGCCTGGCTGCCAGGAGAACAAGGGATAAGGTAAAACTGTCTTTTAACCGCTTCAGCCCCGGAAGATTTTACCCCCTTCCTGACCAGAGCACTTTTTACAATTTGGCAATGCGTCGTTTTAACTGACACTTGCGCGGTCGTGCGACGCTGTACCCACACAAGATTTGTGTCCTTTTTTTCCCCACAAATAGAGCTTTCTTTTGGTGGTATTTGATCACCTCTGCGGTTTTTATTTTTTGCGCTATAAAGAAAAGAACGGCGACAATTTAGAAAAGAAACGCAATGGGGACTATTTACTAAAGGAAAATCCATTTTGCACTGCAAGTGCACTTGGGAGTAAAGTTGCTGTAGATCCGATGGGGACATGCAAGGAAAGTAAAAAACAGCATTTTAGCTTGCATGTGATTGAATGATAAAATCAGCAGAGCGCAAAAGTTATAGCGTCTACAAAATAGGGGATAGATTTATGGCATTTTTATTATTTATTTTTTTACTAGTAATGGTGGCGATCTGCGATTTTTATCGGGACTGGGATATTGCGGCGAACAAATTGGACACTTTTGACACACGTTTGGGACCATTGACAATTATACAGCGATCAGTGTTATAAAAATGCTCTGATTACTGTAAAAATGTCACTGGAAGGGAAGGGGTTAACACTAGGGGGCGATCAAGGGGTTAACTGTATTCCCTCTCTGTGTTCTAACTGTAGGGGGGATGGCACTTGCTAGGGGAAGAGAGAGATCGGTGTTCATACTTTGTATGAACACACGATCAGTCTCTTCTCCCCTCAGAGAACCATGATCTGAGTGTTTACACACAGAGATCCCGGTTCTCACTGTGTCACAAGCAATCGCGGGAGCCCGGCGGTCACGCCCCTAGTGGCCACAGGGCGAAGCAACATAACATAACATAACGTTGTTTCCCCCAGCCGTGCCATTCTGCTGCAGTAAAACTGCGGCGGCTGGTTGGCAATTGGTTAATCGTGCCCTAGACAAAAATGTAACCTTTATGCAGCGTACACACGGGCAGACTTTTCGACCGGACTGGTCTGACGGTCTATCCGATGGACTTTCCGAACGAACGGACTTGCCTACACACAATCACACCAAAGTCTGACAGATTCGTACGTGATGATGTACGACCGGACTAAAATAAGGAAGTTGATAGCCAGTAGCCAATAGCTGCCCTAGCGTCGGTTTTCGTCTGTCAGACTAGCATACAGACAAGCGGACTTTTCGATAGGAATTGGGTCCGGCGGAGTTCCGATATAAATATTTGAAACATGTTTCAAATCTAAATTCCGTCAGATTTTTGACCGAAAAAGTCCGCTGCCGGTCCGATGAAGCCCACACACGGTCGAATTGTCCGCCGGACTCGGTCCGTCGAACCAGTCTGGTCGAAAAGTCCGCTTGTGTGTACACGGCATTACAGTGTGAAGGTGGCCCCAATACAACCTGTGGTTGCAGGAAAGAAATGTGCACCGGCCTGCCTAAGTCTCCTACAGAGTCCCCTAACCCCCTCCAGAACCCCCATCCCCCCCACAGTAATAACCAGGCCTATCGAGAGCCTTCCTGCATTTCGATACATATTTTGCATTCCCATACTTTTATTGTGCGAGTATATAACTTTTATTTTTTTCGCTGTCTGGGTACGGAAGGTTTTGGAAGAATTTACTGAACTCTGGTTTCAATAAGGTTAAGTTCTTTAGTCCTAGGTACTGCCTATGGATGAGCTTGTCTATTACATAATTACATAGTAGGTGAGGTTGAAAAAAGACACAAGTCCATCAAGTCCAACCTATGTGTGTGATTATGTGTCAGTATTACATTACATATCCCTGTATGTTGCGGTCTTTCAGGCGATTATCCAATAGTTTCTTGAAGTTATCAATGCTCCCCGCTGAGACCACCGCCTGTGGAAGGGAATTCCACATCCTTGCCACTCTTACAGTAAAGAACCCTCTACGTAGTTTAAGGTTAAACCTCTTTTTTTCTAATTGTAATGAGTGGCCACGAGTCTTATTAAACTCTCTTCTGCGAAAAAGTTTTATACCTATTGTGGGGTCACCAGTACAGTATTTGTAAATTGAAATCATATCCCCTCTTAAGCGTCTCTTCTCCAGAGAGAATAAGTTCAGGGCTCGCAACCTTTCCTCATAACTAAGATCCTCCAGACCCTTTATTAGCTTTGTTGCCCTTCTTTGTACTCGCTCCATTTCCAGTACATCCCTCCTGAGGACTGGTGCCCAGAACTGGACAGCATACTCCAGGTGTGGCCGGACCAGAGTCTTGTAGAGCGGGAGAATTATCATTTTATCTCTGGAGTTGATCCCCCTTTTAATGCATGCCAATATTCTGTTTGCTTTATTAGCAGCAGCTTGGCATTGCATGCCATTGCTGAGCCTATCATCTACTAGGACCCCCAGGTCCTTTTCCATCCTAGATCCCCCCAGAGGTTCTCCCCCCAGTGTATAGATTGCATTCATATTTTTGCCACCCAAATGCATTATTTTACATTTTTCTACATTGAACCTCATTTGCCATGTAGTCGCCCACCCCATTAATTTGTTCAGGTCTTTTTGCAAGGTTTCCACATCCTGCGGAGAAGTTATTGCCCTGCTTAGCTTAGTATCGTCTGCAAATACAGAGATTGAACTGTTTATCCCATCCTCCAGGTCGTTTATAAACAAATTAAATAGGATTGGTCCCAGCACAGAACCCTGGGGAACCCCACTACCCACCCCTGACCATTCTGAGTACTCCCCATTTATCACCACCCTCTGAACACGCCCTTGTAGCCAGTTTTCAATCCATGTACTCACCCTATGGTTCATGCCAACGGACCTTATTTTGTACAGTAAACGTTTATGGGGAACTGTGTCAAATGCTTTTGCAAAATCCAGATACACCACGTCTACGGGCCTTCCTTTATCTAGATGGCAACTCACCTCCTCATAGAAGGTTAATAGATTGGTTTGGCAAGAACGATTCTTCATGAATCCATGCTGATTACTGCGAATGATATCGTTCTTATTACTAAAATCTTGTATATAGTCCCTTATCATCCCCTCCAAGAGTTTACATACTATTGATGTTAGGCTAACTGGTCTGTAATTCCCAGGGATGTTTTTTGGGCCCTTTTTAAATATTGGTGCTACATTGGCTTTTCTCCAATCAGCTGGTACCATTCCAGTCAATAGACTGTCTGTAAAAATTAGGAACAACGGTCTGGCAATCACCTATTGATGAGCATTTGAACAGTTTTCTGGTATATAAGGAAAGATAGTTAAAGAGGAACTGCAGTCTGCTCAAATAATTTGTAATAAAAACATCTTTGCCATTCTGAAGCTTCCATCCAACCACTTTGCATATTATTTTATATATACAGTGGAACCTTGGTTTACGAGTAACGCGGTTAACGAGCGTTTTGAAAGACAAGCAACTTTTTTTTTTAATTCTGACTCGGTTTGCGAGTGTTGTCTTGCAACACGAGCAGAGTTCAAGCTAATTGGCGGTGCAGTACCACATTTGGCCAGAGGTGCGGGTGCGTCGGGGACACTCGGAACGGCTCAGAGCCATTCGGAAATACAGGGAAATACTCAGTTCCCGAATGTTTCTGAGCCTTTCCGAGTTCAGCCGAGCTGTCCCCGAGTATTTCCAAAGCTCTCTGGTGCCCCCCCCCACCACCTCTGGCCACATGCGGAACAAATTATCGTTGTTTCCATTCACTTCTATGGGGAAACTCGCTTTGATATGCGAGTGCTTTGGATTACAAGCATTCTCCTGGAACGGATTATGCTCGTAATCCAAGGTTCCACTGTACTGTGATTCTGTACTTGCTAAATATGCAGCAGAAATCTCCCTCCACTGAGTTTGGCTACATCCATTTTAACTGTGGGCAGCTGAAGCTGCTCACAGAGAGAGAGCTGTGCATGAGGTCATAAGCCTAGGCTTTTTACCAGACAAGAAACAGGAAGTGGGCTGTGTAAGGGATTTACTGGCAGAAAAAAAAAAAAGATGACTGAAGATCCACTTTAAGGCTTCTGCAGGGGTACAATCTCAAACCAGGCAAACCAAACTCCAACTTTAATTTCTTTCTCAGCATATCTCAGCAATACACAATTACCGCAGCTGAAATACTCTTTGGTTTCATCACGTTCAGTCAATCCATCTTCAATCAGTGTTAAATTCATCCCTTACTGTTAAATCTTTTATTGTACAGCCTCTACAAAAAGACACCATGGGGTAATTCATGGATTTTATTCAGATTTTTGGATCATTTTAGGATAATAGCTCAATGCTTCTTTAGCGCATGTTTAAATTTATTAGCCATGGGAGAGTCTTCGAATGAAAAAAACAACAAAAAGATCATATTACATTTCTTACTTTTTTTTGATGATTATTCTCTTGGCTTTTATTTCTCCCTGTCCATTGTTTTCTCAATTAAAACTCCATTATACTCTACCTAGTAATCTTCCCCTTAATTAATTAGACTACTGTATAAAGTTTTCACATCCAGAATTATTACATTGTAAGTGTAGAATTTGTCTAAGGGTCCATTCCCACGAATCGCATTGTAAAACGCTGCTTTTTAGCATGAAGGCTAGCATGCTTTGTGAGTCAGTGAGGGGCAGTCTATTTATTTTATTAATGGGTAACACGAATCAACGCACAGCAGCGTTTTTGCAGTGTGGGGACCTACAGTTGATGCACTGTGGAAGAATGTATGTCTGTATTTTACTTCACATCACACTAGTGTTGTAGCGTAAATGGGGCACATAGGAAATAATTGTTTTATATGATCCCTTACGGCAACTGGTGTTGATCAGATGCTGAAAAAAGAAGTACTAAAGAAGGTCAAAGCATTACTAAACCCAAAAAGCAAACATTTATTAGCAGTTTGTTGTTTCTTAGATGTGGTAGCTGCCTTAGTTTTCTTTTTTAGGCTTTCTTTCCTGTATTTCATTTGGTGATCTGGTCAGTATGTAGGCAGGTGCAGTTAGCTAGTCTGCCACTAGGTGGCTCTGTTCCAGAACAGCAGCTGGTTACAAAAGGTAGTGCAATCAGGTGCCAGGCCTAGGGTTGTCACCTCATCCCTTTAACCACTTCAGCCCCGGAAGGATTTACCCCCTTCCTGACCAGAGCACTTTTTACAATTTGGCACTGCGTTGCTTTAACTGCTAATTGCACGGTCATGCAATGCTGTACCCAAACGAAATTTGTGTCCTTTTCTTCCCACAAATAGAGCTTTCTTTTGATGGTATTTGATCACCACTGCCGTTTTTATTTTTTGCGCTATAAATGGAAAAAAACCGAAAATTTTGAAAAAAAAATGATATTTTCTATTTTTTGTTATAAAAAAAAATCCAATAAACTCAATTTTAGTCATACATTTAGGCCAAAATGTATTCGGCCACATGTCTTTGGTAAAAAAAATGTCAATAAGTGTACATTTATTGGTTTGCGCAAAAGTTATAGCGTCTACAAACTAGGGTACATTTTCTGGAATTTACACAGCTTTTAGTTTATGACTGCCTATGTCATTTCTTGAGGTGCTAAAATGGCAGGGCAGTTCAAAACCCCCCCAAATGACCCCATTTTGGAAAGTAGACACCCCAAGGAAATTGCTGAGAGGCATGTTGAGCTCATTGAATATTAATTTTTTTTGTCCCAAGTGATTGAATGACAAAAAAAAAAAAAAATTACAAAAAGTTGTCACTAAATGATATATTGCTCACACAGGCCATGGGCATATGTGGAATTGCACCCCAAAATACATTCAGCTGCTTCTCCTGAGTACAGGGATACTAGGTGCTACGGGAGCCTAGCCGCGTACGGGGCCCCGAAAACCAATCACTGCCTTCAGGATTTCTAAGGGCGTAAATTTTTGATTTCACTCCTCACTACCTATCACAGTTTTGAAGGCCATAAAATGCCCAGATGGCACAAAACCCCCCCAAATGACCCCATTTTGGAAAGTAGACACCCCAAGCTATTTGCTGAGAGGCATGTTGAGTCCATGGAATATTTTATATTTGACACAAGTTGCAGGAAAGTGACAAATTTTTTTTTTTTTTTGCACAAAGTTGTCATTAAATGATATATTGCTCACACAGGCCATGGGCATATGTGCAATTGCACCCCAAAATACATTTAGCTGCTTCTCCTGAGTATGGGGATACCACATGTGTGGGACTTTTTGGGAGCCTAGCCGCGTACGGGGCCCCGAAAACCAATCTCTGCCTTCAGGATTTCTAAGGGTCTAAATTTTTGATTTCACTCCTCACTGCCTATCACAGTTTCGGAGGCCATGGAATGCCCAGGTGGCACAAACCCCCCCCAAATGACCCCATTTTGGAAAGTAGACACCCCAAGCTATTTGCTGAGAGGCATGGTGAGTATTTTGCAGCTCTCATTTGTTTTTGAAAATGAAGAAAGACAAGAAAAAACATTTTTTTTTCTTTTTTCAATTTTCAAAACTTTGTGACAAAAAGTGAGGTCTGCAAAATACTCACTATACCTCTCAGCAAATAGCTTGGGGTGTCTACTTTCCAAAATGGGGTCATTTGGGGGGGTTTTGTGCCACCTGGGCATTCCATTGCCTCGAAACTGTGATAGGCAGTGAAGAGTGAAATCAAAAATTTACGCCCTTAGAAATCCTGAAGGCGGTGCTTGGTTTTCGGGGTCCCGTACGCGGCTAGACTCCCAAAAAGTCTCACACATGTGGTATCCCCGTACTCAGGAGAAGCAACAGAATGTATTTTGGGGTGTAATTTCACATATTCCCATGGCATGTTTGAGCAATATATCATTTAGTGACAACTTTGTGCAAAAAAAAAAAAAAATTTGTCTCTTTCCCGCAACTTGTGTCACAATATAAAATATTCCATAGCCTCGACATGCCTCTCAGCAAATAGCTTGGGGTGTCTACTTTCCAAAATGGGGTCATTGGGGAGGGTTGAACTGTCCTGGAATTTTATGCACAATATTTAGAAGCTTATGTCACACATCACCCACTCTTCTAACCACTTGAAGACAAAGCCCTTTCTGACACTTTTTGTTTACATGAAAAAATTATTTTTTTTTTGCAAGAAAATTACTTTGAACCCCCAAACATTATATATTTTTTTAAAGCAAATGCCCTACAGATTAAAATGGTGGGTGTTTCATTTTTTTTTTTTCACACAGTATTTGCGCAGCGATTTTTCAAATGCATTTTTTTGGGGAAAAAAACACACTTTTTTAAATTTTAATGCACTAAAACACACTATATTGCCCAAATGTTTGATGAAATAAAAAAGATGATCTTAGGCCGAGTACATGGATACCAAACATGACATGCTTTAAAATTGCGCACAAACGTGCAGTGGCAACAAAATAAATACATTTTTAAAAGCCTTTAAAAGCCTTTACAGGTTACCACTTTAGATTTACAGAGGAGGTCTACTGCTAAAATTACTGCCCTCGATCTGACCTTCGTGGTGATACCTCACATGCATGGTGCATTTGCCAAACCAACGCTTGCATTCGCCTTAGCGCGAGAGCAGGGGGGGACAGGGGTGCTTTTTTTTTTTTTTCATTATTTTTTTGCCTTTTTATCTTATTTTTAAACTGTTCCTTTCATTTTTATTTTTTTTTTAATCATTTTTATTGTTATCTCAGGGAATGTAAATATCCCCTATGATAGCAATAGGTAGTGACAGGTACTCTTTTTTGAAAAAATTGGGGTCTATTAGACCTTAGATCTCTCCTCTGCCCCCAAAGCATCTGACCACACCAAGATCGGTGTGATAAAATGCTTTCCCAATTTCCCAATGGCGCTGTTTACATCCGGCGAAATCTAAGTCATGAAATGCTCGTAGCTTCCCGTTTCTTAGGCCATAGAGATTTTTGGAGCCACTCTGGTCTCTGATCAGCTCTATGGTCAGCTGGCTGAATCACCGGCTGCATTCTCAGGTTCCCTGTTGAGACAGGAGAGCCAGAGAAAAACACGGAAGACGGTGGGGGGGGGGGGGCATTCCCTCCCACTGCTTGTAAAAGCAGTCTAGAGGCTAATTAGCCGCTAGGATTGCTTTTACATGAAAGCCGACCGCTGGCTGAAAAGGATGATACCAAGATGATACCTAAACCTGCAGGCATCATTCTGGTATAACCACTCAAAGTCGTGAATGGCGTACCTGAAGACAAAAAAATGGTTAACAATAAAACACAGTAAACGGTAAAGTATAAAAAACTGCATATCTGAAAAGCAAGCATGAAAAAACATAACAATAAAACATTGCAGAATAGAATACAGTAAAAAAGAGCAGAACAACAGAGAGAGAATAGAGAAAGAGAGAACAATAAAAGGACAACTATTTTTTTTAAATATATATATATATATATATATATATATATATATATATATATATATATAAACCTGTAACCGGTTCCAGGTTCGGGTCTCTCAAAATGCGATGGCATCTTGGGAGGCCCTGTGAAAGTGTGCCTAGTCTGTGCAATGCTGTACCCTACGCTAATACTCTAGTGAATGGTAGCGTTCAAAACATTCACCAATGCAAAGACCAGGATTGTCAGGACAGGAGGGACAATAATAGCGGGTGTCACGCCTATATCCGGGCTTGCTGCAGACACAACATCTTTTTTGGGGGGGTTCGTTGGGTAGGGGTACTCGGGAGGACATAAAGAAAATGCCTCTCATGCAGCCGACTGCATTTGGTTGGGGATGTGAATGGGGGAAGTACGGGCGCTGCAGAAGTGGTGGGTTCCCAATTAGGATTGGCGAATGCTGCAGGAAGGGCACTATGGGCACGACGGGCCTGTGTTTGTCTTCTTGGTGGCAGCGGGACACTACTTGTGCTTGCCACCTCACCAGCTTGAACTGCACTTATGGGACTTGCCACATCACCAAGTGTTACTGCAGTGCTGGTTTGACTACGACCGGGGTGTACTAGGCCGCTGGTGCTTGCCAGTTCACCAAAACGCTACCAAAAAAACTGTTAGCGATCGCAGGGATCAGGCCTGACTCTGCGAACACTGCAGTTATGTGTTTAGTGTTTTGTAAGTGACAGTGATCGATCGATACTGCACTTGGGTGGGCTGGGCCGGGCGGAGGGGCAAAATGCAGGTATCTGGGCTGATCCCGCTAACACTGCGTTTTTGGGAACCCTAAACTGCTGGGGACGCTAGTATAGATCTGATCGGATCAGATATTGATCCGTTCAGATACTATACCACTAAGGGAGGTGTACGGTGCGTGCGTGGGTGTTAGCGGTACTGGCGCTAACCTGATGCTGCCTGGGGCTGGTGCTTGCCAGTTCACCAAAACGCTACCAAAAAAACTGTTAGCGATCGCAGGGATCAGGCCTGACTCTGCGAACGCTGCAGTTATGCATTTAGTGTTTTGTAAGTGACAGTGATCGATCGATACTGCAATTGGGTGGGCTGGGCCGGGCGGAGGGGCAAAACGCAGGTGCTAGCAGGTATGTGGGCTGATCCCGCTAACACTGTGTTTTTGGGAACCCTAAACTGCTGGGGACGCTAGTATAGATCTGATCGGATCAGATATTGATCCGTTCAGATACTACACCACTAAGGGAGGTGTACGGTGCGTGCGTGGGTGTTAGCGGTACTGGCGCTAACCTGATGCTGCCTGGGGCTGGTGCTTGCCAGTTCACCAAAACGCTACCAAAAAAACTGTTAGCGATCGCAGGGATCAGGCCTGACTCTGCGAACGCTGCAGTTATGCATTTAGTGTTTTGTAAGTGACAGTGATCGATCGATACTGCAATTGGGTGGGCTGGGCCGGGCGGAGGGGCAAAACGCAGGTGCTAGCAGGTATGTGGGCTGATCCCGCTAACACTGTGTTTTTGGGAACCCTAAACTGCTGGGGACGCTAGTATAGATCTGATCGGATCTGATCTATACCACTAAGGGAGGTGTATGGTGCGTGCGTGGGTGTTAGCGGTACTGGCACTAATCTGCCGCTGCCTGGGGTGACGCATATCACCGCTGGGCGATCAGGGGGCTAAAACCTTTATTAGGTAATAAACGGCGGGTTCCCTGACACTATAAAAAATAAACGAACTAACCAGCGTCACCCGTAACAGTTATATGGTGATCAGTGGTGAAAGGGTTAACTAGGGGGCAATCAAGGGGTTAAAACATTTATTAGGTAGTATATGGGGGTCCCTGACGCTATAAAACGCTGACGGCGAACCTAAATATTTACCTCCCTAACTAGCGTCACCAGCGACACTAATATTGACTAAACAAACTAAAGAAGCAATAGGAATAGAAAAAAGAAGAGTAGGGAGGGGGGGGGGTAAAGGGAAGGGGTAAAGGGGCTTCAAAGTACTAGCCCATAAATTTGTCAATATTAGGGTCAGATTGATTTTTAGAGCAGAGGCTAGGGGGAAATCACAGCAGTAATAGGGTCGATCCATATTTTTTTTTTTTATTTGCAATGTGTCTTTGAACTTGCTAAAAAAATATTTGAACCATTTCCCAGGAATAACCCCCCACCCTCCTTGTCCTCTGCTCTTCTGGAAAGGTTTAGTTAAGTTAGCTAAGATTCAATGCAATCAAGGCTGATTGTACCCAAATCGACTTGGGTACCACCAGCGTGTCAGATTTTTAGGATGCAATTATTGCCAGCAGCTATAGCGATAGGAAGTGTGTCTCTCCTCGTGGTTTCCAGCCAGGCCAAGTTTCAAGTTGGAAACCACAAGGAGAGACACACACTCCCTACAGGACATCAGATCATGTGCTGAGTGTCCCCAAATAGGAGTTTCTCATCCTCGTGTTTACTTTTTTGCAAGCTAGACTCTCTGGTCCTTTCATGCCTCCTGTGAGTGCCTTCAGTCCGGTCTTTGGTCTTATGGTGTCTGATTGACCACCTGAACCATTATCAACTGCAATATATTTTGGGAAGGCTCTGATATTCATTTGGACAGCGTCCCCTGTGGAAGCCCCATTATAGGGTGAAACATGTTGGAAACCACACCATCATGCTCACGTACCTTTAAGGACTGTACTGTATGGTATGAGTCTTTTCTAATGCAACTGCGTTGTTTTGATGTGTTAATAAAACTTCTACTTTTTTATAAATATTTCCTATTAATTTAATATGCACCCAAAAAATCCCACAATCTCCAATATACAAATTAACTAAGGGATGTGGTGCTATACTGTTGGTATATTGTCCAGAAGCTGAGTTTTTAGCAATAATCACTGTGTTCTTCCGGCAGTAATGGCTCCCTGCACCAGGAGAACACAATAGCTCCACGGGAGGGATTCCGCCATCAACACTGACAAGATAGAAAATCTCATAATCTATGGCCTGTCTTAGATCTCACGTACAATGCAGCTGATAAACTGACATTTAGGAGCAGTTGGGCATTTTTTTCAGCAGCCCCTGAACTCTCCTCTATGTTATCTTATCTGTCCATGTACACTGAGTAGTTTATAGTTGTTTAGAGGCAGTTGGGTTTAGTGGCATTTTTTTAAAGCAAAAAATTGCATTCAGGATTTGAAACGCTAAATGCTTGTAACAGCGTGCAAACGCGTCTAAACACGGTAACACGTGTTTATAAGCGTTTCGTTTATAGGTGTTTTCAATAGGGATACATTTCTGACCAGTTACAATGTAAAAATGCTTCTAAACGCAAACGCATATATATAGATATATATATATCTATATATATATATATATATATATATATATATATATATATATCTCCGTGCACAGTCACACACTATACACGGCCACTATGTAAGCAGCCTTATATAGTGTGGGGCGTGGACTTAGTCCCCCTGAGCCATGATTGGCCAAAGGCACCCTGCCTTTGGCCAATTGTGGCTCTCGCTGCAGAGCGCGCTGTGATTGGCCAACCCATGCACCTGACCTGCATGCTTTGGCCAATCAGACATCAATGCACTGCGATCTTGCAGTGCATTACGGGGCGTTCCGTGGCACTCGAATTTGCCACGAACGCCCCATAATATTCACTATTCAGCGAATGGGCAAACACCCGATGTTAGAGTCGAACTTACGCTCAACTCCAACATCAAGCTCATACCTATTTGCTATAAATATACATACAGTCAGGACCATAATTATTGGGACATCGACACAATTCTAATCTTTTTGGCTCTATACACCACCACAACAGATTTGAAATGAGCTAAGATGAAGATGTGCTTTAACTGCAGACTTTCAGCTTTAATTTGAGGGTATTTACATCCAATTTAGGTGAACGGTGTAGGAATTACAACAGTTTGTATATGTGCCTCCCACTTTTTAAGGGACCAAAAGTAATGGGACAGATTAACAATCATCCATCAAACTTTCACATTTTAATACTTGGTTGCAAATCCTTTGCAGTCAATTACAGCCTGAAGTCTGGAATGCATAGACATCACCAGACGCTGGGTTTCATCCCTGGTGATGCTCTGCCAGGCCTCTAATGCAACTGTCTTCAGTTCCTGCTTGTTCTTGGGGCATTTTCCCTTCAATTTTGTCTTCAGCAAGTGAAATGCATGCTCAATCGGATTCAGGTCAGGTGATTGACTTGGCCATTGCATAACATTCCACTTCTTTCCCTTAAAAATCTCTTTGGTTGCTTTTGCAGTATGCTTTGGGTCATTGTCCATCTGCACTGTGAAGCGCCGTCTAATGAGTTCTGAAGCATTTTGCTGAATATGAGCAGATAATATTGCCCGAAACACTTCAGAATTCATCCTGCTGCTTTTGTCAGCAGTCAGCTCATCAATAAATACAAGAGAACCAGTTCCATTGGCAGCCATACATACTCACGCCCATAGGCGTGTGCAGGGGGTGTGCCAGGTGTGCCTGGGCACACCCTAATCACCCCAAGCGCATTAGCATTATCATTAGCATTATGGGAAATATATCCCTCTGACCCGTTCTGCCATTAATAAAGTGCTACCATACCTCTCTTTCACTGCATCGGCTCTGCCATAAGAGTGTGTGTGTGTGTGTGTGTGTGTGTGTGTGTGTGTGTGTGTGTGTGTGTGTGTGTGTGTAATATACATATACACATACATACATACACGTGCATGTGTGTTTGAGCTTTGGGGTGCACACCCCAATGCAATAGGCTGCGCACGCCTATGCTCACGCCATGACACTACCACCACCATGCTTCACTGATGAGGTGGTATGCTTTGAATCATGAGCAGTTCCTTTCCTTCTCCATACTCTTCTCTTCCCATCACTCTGGTACAAGTTGATCTTGGTCTCATCTGTCCATAGGATGTTGTTTCAGAACTGTGAAGGCTTTTTTAGATGTTGTTTGTCAAACTCTAATCTGGCCTTCCTGTTTTTGAGGCTCACCAATGGTTTACATCTTGTGGTGAACCCTCTGTATTCACTCTGGTGAAGTCTTCTCTTGATTGTTGACTTTGACACACATACACCTACCTCCTGGAGAGTGTTCTTGATCTGGCCAACTGTTGCGAAGGGTGTTTTCTTCACCAGGGAAAGAATTCTTCGGTCATCCACCACAGTTGTTTTCCATGGTCTTCCGGGTCTTTTGGTGTTGCTGAGCTCACCGGTGCGTTCTTTCTTTTTAAGGATGTTCCAAACAGTTGATTTGGCCACACCTAATGTTTTTGCTATCTCTCTGATGGGTTTGTTTTGTTTTTTCAGCCTAATGAGGGCTTGCTTCACTGACAGTGACAGCTCTTTGGATCTCATATTGAGAGTTGACAGCAACAGATTCCAAATGCAAACAGCAAACTTGAAAAGAACTCTGGACCTTTTATCTGCTCCTTGTAAATGGGATAATGAAGGAATAACACACACCTGGCCATGGAACAGCTGACCAGCCAATTGTCCCATTACTTTTGGTCCCTTAAAAAGTGGGAGGCACATATACAAACTGTTGTAATTCCTACACCGTTCACCTTATTTGGATGTAAATACCCTCAAATTAAAGCTGAAAGTCTGCAGTTAAAGCACATCTTGTTTGTTTCATTTCAAATCTATTGTGGTGGTGTATAGAGCCAAAAAGATTCAAATTGTCGATGTCCCAATATTTATGGACCTGACTGTAGTTTACAGTGAGAAGAAAAATCTTTAACCACTTCAGCCCCGGAGGATTTGACTGCTCAATGACCAGGGAAGTTTTTACAATTTGGCACTGCGCTGTTTTAACAGCTAATTGCGCGGTCATGCAATGCTGTACCCAAACGAAATTTGCATCCTTTTTTTCCCACAAATAGAGCTTTCTTTTGATGGTATGTAATTGCCTCTGCGTTTTTAATTTTTTGCGATATAAACGGAAAAAGACAGAAAATTTATAAAAGAAATGATATTTTCTACTTTTGTTATAAAAAAAATTTTATAAACTCAATTTTAGTCATACATTTAGGCCAAAGTGTATTCAGCCACATGTCTTTGGTAAAAAAAATGTCAATAAGCGTATATTTATTGGTTTGCTCAAAAGTTATAGCGTCTACAAACTAGGGTACATTTTCTGGAATTTACGCAGCTTTTAGTTTATGATTACCTATCTCATTTCTTGAGGTGCTAAAATGGCAGGGCAGTACAAACACCACTCCCCCCCCCCCCCAAATGACCCCATTTTGGAAAGTAGACACCCCAAGGAAATTGCTGAGAGGCTTGTTGAGCCCAATGAATATTTAATTTTTTTGTCACAAGTGATTGAAAAATGACATAAAAAAAAAAAAAATTACACAAAGTTGTCACTAAATGGATATATTGCTCACACATGGCATGGTTACTTGTGTAATTACACCCCAAAATACATTCTGCTGCTTCTCCTGAGTATGGGGATACCACATGTGTGGGACTTTTTGGGAGCCTAGCTACGTACAAGACCCCAAAAACCAATCACAGACTTCAGGCTTTCTAAGGGCGTACACACCCCCACCCCCCACATGACCCCATTTTAGAAAGTAGACACCCCAAGCTATTTGCTGATAGGCATGTTGAGTCCATGGAAGTTGCGGGAAAATTACAATTTTTTTTGCACAAAGTTGTCACTAAATGATCTATTGCTCAAAAATGCCATGGGCATATGTGAAATGACGCCCCAAAATACATTCTGCTGCTTCTCCCGAGTACATGGATACCACAGTCTCACTTATGTGGTATCACCGTACACAGGAGAAGCAGCAGAATGTATTTTGTGGTGTAATTCCTCATATAACCATGACATGTTTGAACAATATATCGTTTAGTGGCAACTTTGTGTAAAAAAAATAAAAGTAAAATTGTAATTTTCCCAAAACGTGTGACAAAATATAGAATATTCCATGGACACAACATGCCTCTCAGCAAAAAGCTTGAAGTGTCTTCTTTCCAAAATGGGGTCATTTGGGGGGGGGGGGGAATATGGGTTTGTGCTATCATGACATCTCAGGGCCTCCGAAACTGTGATAGGTGGTGAGGAAGTGAATTTACTCCCTTAGGAAGCCTGAAAGCAGTGATTGGTTTTCGGGGTCCTGTAAGCAGTTGGACTGCCAAAAAGTCTCACACATGTGGTATCTCTGTACTCTGGAGAATCAGCAGAATGTATTTTGGGGTGTAATTTCACATATGCCCATGGCATGTTTGAGCAATAGATCATTAAGTGACAACTTTGTGCAAAAAAAAAAACTAATTTTCCTGCAACTTGTGGAAAAATATAAAATATTCCATGGATTCAACATGCCTAGCAGAAAATAGCTTGGGGTGTCTACTTTCCAAAATGGGGTCATTTGGGGGGAGGGGGGGGGGGTTGAACTGTCCTTGCATTTTATGCACAACATTTAGAAGCTTATGTCACACATCACCCACTCTTCTAACTACTTGAAGACAAAGCCCTTTCTGACACTTTTTGTTTACATGAAAAAATATTTTTTTGCAAGATAATTACTTTGAACCCCCAAATATTATATATTTTTTTAAAGCAAAGGCCATACACAGATTAAATTGGTGGGTGTTGCAATTTTTTTTTCACACAGCATTTGCACAGCGATTTTTCTAACGCAATTTTTTGGGAAAAAACACACTTTTTAAAATTTTAATGCACCAAAACACACTATATTGCCCAAATGTTTGATGAAATAAGATGATCTTATGCCGAGTACATAGATACCAAAAACGACATGCTTTAAAATTGTGCACAAACATGCAGCGGCAGCAAACTACAGACATTTTTAAAAGCCTTGACAGGTTACTATTTTAGATTTACAGAGGAGGCCTACTGCTAAAATTACTGCCCTCAATCTGACCTTCGCGGTGATGCCTCGCGTGCATGGTGCAATTGCTGTTTACATATGACACCAGACCGATGCTTGCATTCGCCTTTGTGTGTGAGCACGGGGGGACAGGGGTGCTTTTTATTATTTATTTTGCTTTTTTATTATATTTTTCCTTTCATATTTTTTTTAATTTTTTTTATCATTTTTGTTATCTCAGGGAATGTAAATATCCCCTATGATAGCAATAGGTAGTGACAGGTACTTTTTCTTTTTTTAAAAAATTGGGGTCTATTAGACCCTAGATCTCTCCTCTGCCCTCAAAGCATCTGACCACACCAAGATTGGTGTGATAAAATGCTTTGCTAAATTTACCAATGGCGCTGGTTATATCCGGCGAAACCTAAGTCATGAAATGCTTGTAGCTTCCGGTTTCTTAGGCCATAGAGATGATTGGAGCCGTTCTGGTCTATGGTCAGCTGGCGGAACCACCGGCTGTATTCTCGGGTTCCCTGTTGGGACAGGAGAGCCCGAGAAAACCATGGAAGACGTTCCCTCCCACTGCTTGTAAAAGCAGTCTAGAGGCTAACTAGCCGCTAGGATTGCTTTAACATGAAAGCCGACTGCTGGCTGAAAAGAATGATACCAAGATGATACCTAAACCTGCAGGCATCATTCTGGTATAACCACTCAAAGTCCAGCAACATACCAGTACGTTGCTGGTCCTTGTTGGGCATACATTGTAATGTTCTTTTTTTCATGCAGCCTGTGAGCTGAACGAAAAAAAAAGGATTGATCGGTGGGTATGCCCACCATTAGAATACCGCCCTTCATCCACCCACTTCTAATGATGGGCATACATGCACCATTTTTTTTTTTTTAACTGTGATGGCGAAATCGCTGAAGTCGCTGATTTACAGCTTTTTACGAGTGTTACACGGCTTACGTTATCACTTCTATAGCGCCACTATATCTCCGATTGCACACCCCTAATGTATGTCACATTACTATAAGATAATTTAGCTAATTGATTCAGGATTAGCGCGGCACCATCTAGTTATATTATAAGTTTTGACAGGTAACCTCCACCACTTCCACTTGGATCACCTAGGGGATCCGAGCAAAAGTTTGCCTCCCTCCCTCCCTAATGAGTGCGTATTTCTGTGGAAGTTCTCTCACTGCTAAATCTCAGTGGTGCAGTGGTTAGCACTCTCACCTAGCAGTAAAAAGGGTCGTTGGTTCGAATCCCAACCACGACACTACCTGCCTGGAGTTTGCATGTTCTCCCTGTGCCTGCGTGGGTTTCCTCCAGGTACTCCGGTTTCCTCCCACACTCCAAAGACATGCTGGTAGGTTAATTGGCTTCTGTCCAAAAAAATTGGCCCTAGTATATGAATGGGGACCTTTGATTGAGGGTAGGGACTGATGTGAGTGTGCAATGTACAGGGTTAGGAACAAGGGTCAGGGTTGTAGACACACACTCACTCAGGTTGAACTGGATGGACTGGTGTCTTTATTCAACCTTACTAACTATGTAACTATGTTAATAAATAAAGTTCTGTGTAAAAATTAGGTATTGGGGCTCATTCACATGGGTGCCGTGTCCTGCCCAGTGTGAATCAGATTTTTTTGAACACAGGCACAGGTCTTAATTTGACAGGTGTGTGGATACAGCTTTATGGCCCCTGAACACAGACAGTGTGAATTGTGGGCCCAGGGCAGCCATCAGAAAGCGTTGGGCCCCTTACACAGATTTAGGCCTGCCCCCCCCCCAGCCTGACCACCAACATTCCCCAGGGCTTGCCAACAGGCTCCGAATCCAAACACCGGCCACCTCACCTTCACGCACTCAGCCCCCCCTCAATCCTGTACATATGTCAGCCCCCCTCACACCTAATATATATATATATATATATATATATATATATATATATATATATATATATATATGTCCACACACCTGTATATATGTTCACCCCCCCACACCTGTATATATGTCAGCACCCCCCCCACACACCTGTATATATGTCAGCCCCCCCCCACACACACCCTCTTCATACACCTGTATATATGTCAGCCCCACCCCCCCCTGTATAAATCAGCCCCCCACACACCTGTATATATGTCAGCCCCCCCACACACCTGTATATATGTTAGCCCCCCCACACACCTGTATATATGTCAGCCCCACCCCCCACCTATATATATGTCAGCGCCCCCACACACCTATATATATATATATATATATATATATATATATATATATATATATATATATGTCAGTGCCCCCCCACACACACCTGTATATATATCAGTGCCCCCACACACCTGTATGTATGTCAGCACCCCCCCCCATATACCTGTATATATGTCAGCCCCCCCATACCTGTATATATGTCAGCCCCCCTCCACCTGTATATATCAGCCCCCCCCCACACACCTATACATATAGTTCAGCGCCCCCCCCACACACCTGTATATATGTCAGCCCCACCCCCACCTGTGTGTGTGTATATATATATATATATATATATATATATATATATATATATATATATCAGCCCCCCCCCAACACACACCTGTATATATGTCGGCACCCCCCCACACACTTGTATATATGTCAGCCCCACCCTACACCTGTATATATCAGCCCCCCCACACACCTGTATATATGTCAGCCCCCTCCCCACACCTATATTTATAGGTGTCAGCGCCCCCCCACACACCTGTATATATGTCAGCCACCACCCCACATCTGTATATATGTCAGCCCCCCCCAACACCCCTGTATATATGTCAGTGTCCCCACACACACACACCTGTATATATATATATAAGCCCCACCCTACACCTGCATATATGTCAGCCCCACCTGTATATATCAGCCCCCCCACGCACCTATACATATATGTCAGCGCCCCCACACACACCTGTATATATGTCAGCCCCCCACACAGACTTGTATGTATGTCAGCCCCACACACACCTGTATATATGTAAGTGCCCCCACACACCTGTATAGGTCAGCCCCTTACACACACCTGTATATATGTCAGCACCCCCCCCCCACACACACACCTTTATATATGTCAGCCCCCCCACACACCTGTATATATGTCAGCCCCCACCACACACCTGTATATATGTCAGCCCCCCCACACACCTGTATATATGTCAGCCACCCCCCCCCACATCTGTATATATGTCAGCCCCCCCCAACACACCTGTATATATGTCAGTGTCCCCACACACACCTGTATATATTTTAACCCCCCCCCCACACACCTGTATATATATCAGCCCCCCACACATACCTGTATATATATGTCAGCCCCACCTGTATATATCAGCCCCCCCGAACACACCTATGCATATATGTCAGCCCCCACACACCTATATATGTCAGCACCCCCCCACACCTGTATATATGTCAGCGCCTCCCCCCACACACCTGTATATGTGTGTCAGCCCCACCTGTATATATCAGCCCCCCCACACCTATACGTCAGTCCCCCACACATCTATCTATCTAAATATATATAATGTCAGCTCCCCCCCACACCTGTACCTGTATATATGTCAGCGCCTCCTCCCCCGCACACATCTGTATATATGTCAGCACCCCCCCCCCCACACACACACACACACACACATACATACATACATATACATATACATATATATATATATATATATATGCCAGTCCCCCACACACACACACGCATATATGCCAGTCCCCCCCCCACACCTGTATATATGGCAGCCCCTCACATACCCAAACCTGTAAACACACAAGGCTCTGGCCCCTCCCTGTACACAAACAGCCCCCTCCCTTTCCCTCACAGCCCATACTTGTAAAGTTCCAGCTCGTTTTCACAAAGCTGACATGTTGCTGAGAGTACAGATCACACGAGGGGTGCACATGCACATAGTAGCCAGAGGTGGCAGTAAAGAGCTGGATGTCTGAGCTCAATGAAACGAGAACAGCAGAAGCTGTGAAATAGTTTCTGTAATGCACAGCACGGCTCCCCTTCACCCGTTCTGCCTTCTTCTGTCCCCTTACAATTGTACCCCCTGATGGCGGCCCTGTGTGGACCACTCGCCCACACCTGCACACCTATCAACTTAGGACCTGTGGACAACTGCTGTATCCTCATAGAGCAGGGCAGTGGCGGCTGGTGAGTTGTTTTTTGGGGGGGGGGGGGGCCTACATGGTATCACAGGTTGTCACCAAGACAGGCCTGAAAGTCATGCATTAGATATCTGTGTTATGACAGGCTATCACTGGCACAGACCTAGAAGTACTGGATTGGGGCCTACGTGGGACCATAGGCTATCACCAGCACAGGCCTAGAAGTATTGGATCAGTGGTCGATGTCATACCACAGGTAGTCATCAGCACAGGCCTGGAAGTTCAGGATCAGTGGAGCCTGTCATGGCACAGGTTGTCACCGGCACATGCCTTGAAGTACTGGAACAGGGGCCAACGTGCTATTACAGCGCCGCCCTGCTCCAAGCTTTGCTGTTTATATGTAAGCTTATGGCAAAAAAACCCAATATCTTGAATTGTCTAAATTGTGGATACTTACAGAGGCTTTGCTTTGCAGATGAAGATGACGACCAACATGAAAAAAATCCCATTGAGTATCACCGCTATGAGAGCCAGGAACCAAACAGGGACTACAAAAGAAGGAAAGAAGACGTTATTTTCACTGATAAGAGCACATGTAAGCACTTCTAAATGTATCTGGATGATAACATAGCTGGGTAAAATGAATGATGTGGAACTCCAGGTGGGAAATGGAGAACAAAGTTTATGTCTCCTCACTTGGGGAGATTTCCTCTCATTGTGTCCTGGAGAGCACACAGGAAGTAAGAAGAAATCTTCCCAACTCCTCCCCACACCATATCAACTCATAAAAAGGAAAGTTTTGGCTGGAGCTCTGTTACAATTCATAATTAATTTTACACTAGCTGCATTAAGCCTATTCTTATTTCAGAACATTTCACTTACCTTGCATCTGGATTTGATACCAAGCCCGGACATCTTCTGGGGAATTTTGGCCTCCGGGTTCATCCAGCATCCTCTGACCAGCTGGCAAAATGTCCAAGTATTGATGGTCTTTTCCCAGGGCTGGAATATACTGATAGTCACCTGTGAGCTCGGACTCCGCAGGTACATCCGTCTCATCTGCTTTGGTATTTTCAGCTGAGAGCATGGATTCTGTAGGTTCATATGGCGTGTTCACGTTGCGCTCCTCACCAGCGAGCTCAGGCTCTTCAGGTGCATTTAGCACATCCGCTTTGTGCTCCTCAGGTACAAGGTCGGGCTCTTCAGGTGCATTTAGCACATCCGCTTTGTGCTCCTCAGGTACAAGGTCGGGCTCTGCAGGTGCATATAGCACGTCCGCCTTGTGCTCCTCAGGTGCCATTGCAGACTCTTCAGGTGCATTTAGCACCTCTGCTTTGTGCTCCTCAGGTGCGAGGTTGGATTCTTCAGGTGCATATAGCACCTCCACTTTGTGCTCCTCAGGTGCAAGTGCAGACTCTTCAGGTGCAAATAGCACGTCCGCCTTGTGCTCCTCGGGTACGAGGCCGGGCTCTTCAGGTGTATTAAGCACATCCGCTTTGGGCTTCTCAGGTACGAGGTTGGACTCCTCAGGTGCATTTAGCACGTCCACTTTGTGCTCCTCTGGTACGAGGTTGGGCTCTTCAGGTGCATATAGCACATCTGCCTTGTGCTCCTCGGGTACGAGTTCGGGCTCTTCAGGTGTATTAAGCACGTCCGCTTTGTGCTCTTCAGGTGCATATAGCACGTCCGCCTTGTGCTCCTCAGGTGCCATTGCAGACTCTTCAGGTGCATTTAGCACCTCCGCTTTCTGCTCCTCAGGTGCGAGGTTGGATTCTTCAGGTGCATTTAGCACCTCCGCTTTGCGCTCCTCAGGTGCAAGTGCAGATTCTTCAGGTGCATTTAGCACGTCTGCTTTGTGCTCCTCGGGTACGAGGTCGGGCTCTTTAGGTGTATTAAGCGCATCCGCTTTGGGCTCCTCAGGTGCGAGGTCGGGCTCTTCAGGTGCATATAGCACATCTGCTTTGTGCTCCTCAGGTACCATTGCGGACTCTTCAGGTGCATATAGCACGTCCGCCTTGTGCTCCTCAGGTACAAGGTCGGACTCCTCAGGTGCATATAGCACCTCCGCTTTGTGCTCCTCAGGTACAAGGTCGGACTCCTCAGGTGCATATAGCACCTCCGCTTTGTGCTCCTCAGGTACAAGGTTGGATTTTTCAGGTGCATATAGCACGTCCGCCTTGTGCTCCTCGGGTGCGAGCTCAGGCTCTTCAGGTGCATTTAGCACGTCCGTTTTGTGCTCCTCAGGTGCGAGGTCGGACTCCTCAGGTGCATATAGCACCTCCGCTTTGTGCTCCTCAGGTGTGAGGTTGGATTCTTCAGGTGCATTTAGCACGTCCGCCTTGTGCTCCTCAGGCGCATATAGCACCTCTGCTGTGAGGTTGGATTCTTCAGGTAAATCCTTCTCATCAGCTTTGGTATCTTCACTTGTTGGCTCAAACTCCACAGGTGTGAATAACTCCTCAGGTGCGAGGTCGGGCTCTTCAGGTGCATAAAGCACGTCTGCCTTGTGCTCCTCAGGCGCAAGCGCAGACTCTTCAGGTGCATATAGCACCTCTGCTTTGTGCTCCTCAGGTGCAAGAGCAGACTCTTCAGGTGTATTAAGCAAGTCTGCTTTGTGCTCCTCAGGTACAAAATCGGGCTCTTTAGGTGTATTAAGAAAGTCCGCCTTGTGCTCCTCAGGTGCAAGCGTGGACTCTTCAGGTGCATATAGCATGTCCGCCTTGTGCTCCTCAGGTGCATTTAGCACGTCTGCTTTGTGCTCCTCAGGTGCGAGGTCGGACTCCTCAGGTGCATAAAGCACGTCCGCCTTGTGCTCCTCAGGTGCAAGAGCAGACTCTTCAGGTGTATTAAGCAAGGATGCTTTGTGCTCCTCAGGTACGAGGTCGGGCTCTTCAGGTGCATATAGCACGTCCACCTTGTACTCCTCAGGTGCAAGCGTAGACTCCTCAGGTGCATTTAGCACATCTGCTTTGTGATCCTCAGGTACGAGGTCGAGCTCTTCAGATGCATATAGCACGTCCGCCTTGTGCTCCTCAGGTGCAAGAGCAGACTCTTCAGGTGTATTAAGTAAGTCTGCTTGGTGCTCCTCAGGTACGAGGTCGGGCTCTTCAGGTGCATATAGCACGTCCGCCTTGTGCTCCTCAGGTGCAAGCGCAGACTCTTCAGGTATATTAAGCAAGTCTGCTTTGTGCTCCTCAGGTACGAGGTCGGGCTCTTTAGGTGCATATAGCACGTCCGCTTTGTGCTCCTCAGGTGCATTTAGCACGTCTGCTTTGTGCTCCTCAGGTACATGGTCGGGCTCTTCAGGTGCATATAGCACGTCCGCCTTGTGCTCCTCAGGTGAAAGCGCAGACTCTTCAGGTGTATTAAGTAAGGATGCTTTGTGTTCCTCAGGTACGAGGTCGGGCTCTTCAGGTGCATATAGCACATCCGCCTTGTGCTCCTCAGGTGCAAGCGCAGACTCCTCAGGTGCATTTAGCACGTCTGCTTTGTGATCCTCAGGTATGAGGTTGGGCTCTTCAGGTGCATATAGCACGTCCGCTTTGTGCTCCTCAGGTGCAAGAGCAGACTCTTCAGGTGTATTAAGCACATCCGCCTTGTGCTCCTCAGGTGGAAGCGCAGACTCTTCAGGTGCATATAGCACGTCCGCCTTGTGCTCCTCAGGTGCAAGCGCAGACTCTTCAGGTGCATTTAGCATGTCTGCTTTGTGCTCCTCAGGTACGAGGTCGGGCTCTTCAGGTGCATATAGCACGTCCGCCTTGTGCTCCTCAGGTGCAAGCGCAGACTCTTCCGGTGTATTAAGCAAATCTGCTTTGTGATCCTCAGGTACGAGGTCAGGCTCTTTAGGTGTATTAAGCACGTCCGCCTTGTGCTCCTCAGGTGCAAGCGCAGACTCTTCAGGTGTATTAAGCAAGTCTGCTTTGTGCTCCTCAGGTGCAAGCGCGGACTCTTCAGGTGCATATAGCACGTCCGCCTTGTGCTCCTCAGGTGCAAGCGCAGACTCTTCAGGTGCATATAGCACGTCTGCTTTGTGCTCCTCAGGTGCAAGAGCAGACTCTTCAGGTGTATTAAGCACGTCCGCCTTGTGCTCCTCAGGTGCATATAGCACGTCCGCTTTGTGCTCCTCAGGTGCGAGGTCGGACTCCTCAGGTGCATATAGCTCCTCAGGTGCGAGGTCGGACTCCTCAGGTGCATATAGCACGTCCGCTTTGTGCTCCTCAGGTACGAAATCGGGCTCTTTAGGTGTATTAAGCACGTCCGCCTTGTGCTCCTCAGGTGCATATAGCACGTCCGCTTTGTGCTCCTCAGGTGCAAGAGCAGACTCTTCAGGTGTATTAAGCAAGTCTGCTTTGCGCTCCTCAGGTACGAAATCGGGCTCTTTAGGTGTATTAAGCACGTCCGCCTTGTGCTCCTCAGGTGCAAGTGCGGACTCTTCAGGTGCATATAGCACGTCCGCCTTGTGCTCCTCAGGTGCAAGCGCAGACTCTTCAGGTGTATTAAGCAAGTCTGCTTTGTGCTCCTCAGGTACGAGGTCGGGCTCTTCAGGTGCATATAGCACGTCCACCTTGTACTCCTCAGGTGCAAGCGCAGACTCCTCAGGTGCATTTAGCACGTCTGCTTTGTGATCCTCAGGTACGAGGTCGGGCTCTTCAGATGCATATAGCACGTCGGCCTTGTGCTCCTCAGGTGCAAGAGCAGACTCTTCAGGTGTATTAAGCACGTCCGCCTTGTGCTCCTCAGGTGCAAGAGCAGACTCTTCAGGTGTATTAAGTAAGTCTGCTTTGTGCTCCTCAGGTACGAGGTCGGGCTCTTCAGGTGCATATAGCACGTCCGCCTTGTGCTCCTCAGGTGCAAGCGCAGACTCTTCAGGTATATTAAGCAAGTCTGCTTTGTGATCCTCAGGTACGAGGTCGGGCTCTTTAGGTGTATTAAGCACGTCCGCCTTGTGCTCCTCAGGTGCATATAGCACGTCCGCTTTGTGCTCCTCAGGTGCAAGAGCAGACTCTTCAGGTGTATTAAGCACGTCCGCCTTGTGCTCCTCAGGTGCAAGCACGGACTCTTCAGGTGCATATAGCACGTCCGCTTTGTGCTCCTCAGGTGCATTTAGCACGTCTGCTTTGTGCTCCTCAGATGCGAGGTTGGACTCCTCAGGTGCATAAAGCACGTCCGCCTGGTGCTCCTCAGGTGCAAGAGCAGACTCTTCAGGTGTATTAAGTAAGGATGCTTCGTGCTCCTCAGGTACGAGGTTGGGCTCTTCAGGTGCATATAGCACGTCCGCTTTGTGCTCCTCAGGTGCAAGAGCAGACTCTTCAGGTGTATTAAGCACATCCGCCTTGTGCTCCTCAGGTGGAAGCGCAGACTCTTCAGGTGCATATAGCACGTCCGCCTTGTGCTCCTCAGGTGCAAGCGCAGACTCTTCAGGTGCATTTAGCATGTCTGCTTTGTGCTCCTCAGGTACGAGGTCGGGCTCTTCAGGTGCATATAGCACGTCCGCCTTGTGCTCCTCAGGTGCGAGGTCGGACTCCTCAGGTGCATACAGCACGTCCACCTTGTGCTCCTCAGGTGCAAGCGCAGACTCTTCAGGTGTATTAAGCAAGTCTGCTTTGTGCTCCTCAGGTGCAAGCGCAGACTCTTCAGGTGTATTAGGCAAGTCTGCTTTGTGATCCTCAGGTACGAGGTCGGGCTCTTCAGGTGCATATAGCACGTCCGCTTTGTGCTCCTCAGGTGCAAGTGCAGACTCTTTAGGTGCATATAGCACCTCTGCTTTGTGCTCCTCAGCTGTGAGGTTGGATTCTTCAGGTAAATCCTTCTCATCAGCTTTGGTGTCTTCACCTGTTGGCTCAAACTCCACAGGTGTGAATAACTCCTCAGGTACGAGGTCGGGCTCTTCAGGTGCATATAGCACGTCCGCCTTGTGCTCCTCAGGTGCAAGAGCAGACTCTTCAGGTGTATTAAGCAAGTCTGCTTTGTGCTCCTCAGGTACGAGGTCGGGCACTTTAGGTGTATTAAGCACGTCCGCTTTGTGCTCCTCAGGTGCAAGCGCAGACTCTTCAGGTGCATATAGCACGTCTGCTTTGTGCTCCTCAGGTGCGAGGTCGGACTCCTCAGGTGCATATAGCACGTCCGTTTTGTGCTCCTCAGGTGCAAGCGCAGACTCTTCAGGTGCATATAGCATGTCTGCTTTGTGCTCCTCAGGTGCGAGGTCGGACTCCTCAGGTGCATATAGCACGTCCGTTTTGTGCTCCTCAGGTGCAAGCGCAGACTCTTCAGGTGCATATAGCACATCTGCTTTGTGCTCCTCAGGTGCGAGGTCGGACTCCTCAGGTGCATATAGCACGTCTGCTTTGTGCTCCTCAGGTACGAGGTCGGGCACTTTAGGTGTATTAAGCACGTCCGCTTTGTGCTCCTCAGGTGCAAGCGCAGACTCTTCAGGTGCATATAGCACGTCTGCTTTGTGCTCCTCAGGTGCGAGGTCGGACTCCTCAGGTGCATATAGCACGTCCGTTTTGTGCTCCTCAGGTGCAAGCGCAGACTCTTCAGGTGCATATAGCACGTCTGCTTTGTGCTCCTCAGGTGCGAGGTCGGACTCCTCAGGTGCATATAGCACGTCCGTTTTGTGCTCCTCAGGTGCAAGCGCAGACTCTTCAGGTGCATATAGCACATCTGCTTTGTGCTCCTCAGGTGCGAGGTCGGACTCCTCAGGTGCATATAGCACGTCTGCTTTGTGCTCCTCAGGTGCGAGGTCGGACTCTTCAAGTGCATATAGCACGTCCGCCTTGTGCTCCTCAGGCGCAAGCGCAGACTCCTCAGGTGCATATAGCACGTCCGCCTCAGGGGCAAGCGCAGACTCTTCAGGTGCATAGGGCACCTCTGCCTTGTGTTCCTCAGCTGTGAGGTTGGATTCTTCAGGTAAATCCTTCTCATCAGCTTTGGTATCTTCACCTGTTGGCTCAAACTCCACAGGTGTGGATAACTCCATGTACTTATCGCCTGACGGCCTGTACACAGCAGGTCTAAAACGTCCATTCAGATCTATAATCACAAAAGAGAAAAGAAATAAAAATATTAATTTCTCAGTTTTATATCATCTAAGAAAGTTAAGTACAATCCTATTATATTAAATTCAGTTATTGTCAGGGCTTCTTTTCTGCCAGAACTGCATTCCGGCACCTCTGCCAGGGAGCAGAACTTTTTATTTTATGGCTTGTTTTAAGCAGCTCTCAGCCCGCGGAGTCAGCTGGCGGCCCCATAAGCCGACACAGCTCCTATAGAGCCGGCTGCGAGTAGAGAGCGGAGTGATATCAGCTGCACTCCGCCTCTCCCTGTAGTAGAGTGGATGTTCCTGTGAGATAGAGCTGCAGTGTGATGTCCTGATCTGTAACTTCTGACTGCTCCCTGCCTGAGGAAGACTGGACATCGATTTTGGTAATTATATAAAACTGTCAGTGTTGCTGCCAGGGGCGGATCCAGAGTCTAGTCTCGGGAGGGGCACTGCCAGAAAATAAGGCTACTTTCACACTGGGACGGGCGTCGGCGGTAATGCGGCGCTATTTTTAGCGCCATTTTAACACCGCTATTTGGCCGCTAGCGGGGTGGTTTTATCCCATTTATTTCTACTGAGACACACAGCCGCTATATCCTAATATGACATGCTGGTGCGGGTCCTTGAATAAACCCTGCCTGCATTCTGGGATCCGCACGCATGACATATTGGGATATAGCAGCTGTGTTTCTCAGTAGAAATGAATGGGATGCTGGCATTGGGATGCATGTAACACTTTATGCATCCCCAAGCCAGTAAAAGACAGCCCTGCATGTTAGACGCATGTCTGCTACACGCCCTGTGTGACTGAAGCCTAAAGAGTAAGTTTTCTGTCATTCTTTATCATCATGATAATCACACAATACAGTTGCTGTGGCTCAACGCACCTGTACAGTGTGATTTTCATGATGATAATGATGGAAATTGTAATATAACACACGGAGGGGGTTATTATACTCACTGATGTATTACTGACCAGTGGCAATTAATTAACCCCTTTGTGCTGCATTAGTGGCACTAGTGGCAGTGTTTATAAACCCCTTCACGCTGTAGCATAAAAGGGGTTCATTAACTTTGATGGTGCCACTGTCATTAATGCAGCACAAAGGGGTTAATTGCCACAGGTCACTAATACATCAGTGAGTACATTAACCCCCTCCATGTGCCATATTACAATTACCATTGTAAATGATTTAACCTCCCTCCCCTCCCCCAAAGCGTTAACCTCTTCACAAGGTGTTAATTCATTAACATAAGAATGCCCGCCGTAGCTCATTAACATAACAATTCCTTAGCTAAGTGATCACTCACTTGCCCTGCACTGAGCTGGCTACAAGTCTATCTTGTCTTCAATCCTGCGGGGGGGGGGGGGGGGGCAATTGCCCCGTTGCGCCCCCCCCCCCGGTCCGCCCCTGGTTGCTGCTGGACTGTCTATTAATGCTGCTGTCAGCAATTATACTTGGTTCCCTGTTCTCAATAGGGGGCGGTGCTAGAAGGTATGTCGGGGTGGAGATGAGGGACGGTTTTAGGGGCGGGTAAGGGGTGGATACAGGCTGGACTTAGCGGAGGGGGGTGAGTAAAAAAGCCCTGGTTATTGTATGTCTAGTAGACATTTCCTAAATGCTATTTCTAGGGTGATTTTTTTTTTTTTCTTTATTGCATTTTAGTGTAAATATGAGATGTGAGGTCTTTTTGACCCCAGATCTCATATTTAAGAGGTCCTGTCATGCTTTTTTCTATTACAAGAGATGTTTACATTCCTTGTAAGAGGAATAAAAGGGACAATTTTTTTTAAAGAACAGTGTAAAAATATAAAATAAAAGGTAAAATAAATAAGAAGAAATTGTTTGTTTTTTTTAAACGCGCCCCGTCCCGCCGAGCTCGCATGCAGAAGCGAACGCATACGCGAGTAGCTCCCGCATATGAAAACGGTGTTTAAACCACACATGTGAGGTATCGCCGCGATCGGTAGAGCGAGAGCAATTATTCTAGCCCTAGACCTGTAGAATTTTTTTAAACGTTGCCTATGGAGATTTTTAAGGGTAAAAGTTTGTCGCCATTCCACGAGCGGGCACAATTTTGAAGCGTGACATGTTGGGTATCAACTTACTCGGGGTAACATTATCTTTCACAATATAAAAAAAAATTGGGCTAATTTTTCTGTTGTCTTTATTTTTAATTCAAAAAAGTGTATTTATTCCAAAAAAAAGTGTGTTTGTAAGACCGCTGTGCAAATACGGTGTAACAGAAAGTATTGCAACGACCGCCATTTTATTCTCTAGGGTATTAGAAAAAATATATATATAATGTTTGGGGGTTCTCAGTAATTTTCTAGTAAAAAAAACTGTTTTTAAATTGTAAACATGAAATCTCAGAAAGAGGCTTGGCTCTTAAATGGTTAAGTGATGTCTCTGCTATGTGATTCTCTTCCCTCCCACAGACAGGTTCTCTTTCTCTGTCCTCCTAGAAAGTCTTCTCTGCTTTGACCACTTTTCCATCCAGCCTGTTGCTGTGAGGCTCTCCTGTGTTCTCCTCCTTGTCATCCCACACAGAGCCCCATACAGTAGCAGGCAGGATTTACTACAGTGAGGAGGAGGGGAGGTGGGAGGAGCAGCAGCCTGACACAGACAGTGAGAGCTCCGTGCTCAGCCAATCAGGAATCGGCTAATAGCAGAGCTGCACATGCAGGAAGATCGGGAAACTGACCTTACTGGAGCTTGTTCCCGCCCACTGACAATTATGGGCGGGGGCAAGGCGCCCTGTTTCTTTACAGTCTCTCCCTATTGGACAGTTAGTAAGTGCTCGGGAGAGGGGGGAGTTCAGACACCCCAACACCCCCCTCCACTATGCGGAGGACACGTGCTTCCTGATTGGTGGAGCTCCACTCTGCAGTCAGACAAATTATACTTGGTTCCCGGTGTTCTGCCGAGAAAGTTCCGCTCGGCGGATTAGTTCCCCCCTCTACTGCGCATGCGCAGTAGAAGGCGGCGGAAATAGCCGAAGCGGAACAGGCAAGACACCGGTTCTCAATAGGGGGCACCTGTTCTGCCGAGAAAGTTCCGCTCGGCGGATTAGTTCCCCCCTCTACTGCGCATGCGCAGTAGAAGGCGGCGGAAATAGCCGAAGCGGAACAGGCAAGACACCGGTTCTCAATAGGGGGCGGTGCTAGAAGGTATGTCGGTGTGGAGATGAGGGGCGTGTTTAGGGGCGGGTAGGGGGTGGATACAGGCGGGACTTAGGGGAGGGAGGGGTTAGTATCCAGCATGAACTGGCTGAAGAAAGATCCGTATATGAAAGTGCTGGGAATTGAGTGCAATGTGTATCACGTGACTCCTTATTCCTAAGAAAACCACAAATATATAATGGAGGGCGATTATTACCTTTTGATGGGATCGGAAATCCTCCGGTCAATGCAATTGGCGTGGCCAACGCAATAAGAAATAATAGCAATGAATAGGTCATTGTCACTCGTCTTCTCAGAGATAAAGATAAACACATCAACACTCCTCAAACTCCTCGTGTTATCTGAGGCTGTGATCTGTGAGTCCTGTATATAACCGTTATGTCATTGTGACGTCATAGAGAGGGTTTTTTTTTTTTTCCTGTTTGCTTCTTGGTTTAGGGCTCTGTGATCACTGTGCATTTCTGCATCTTCATTTACATGCATTTTAGTGTGTTTGCAGTGCGTTTAAATGCATTTGCAATGTATTTTTTAAAATTATTTTTAATTTCTTAAAATGTTTTTCTATGATGTGTTTACATGCATTAGCGTGCATTCCTGTGCGTTTTTGATATGTTGGTGTGCATTCACATGCATTTGCGGTGCATTTACATGCGTTCATGTTCGGTTTTGATGCATTTATGTGTGTTTCAGTGCAGAAAAATGCAGCACGATGTACTTTTTTTGTATTAACCACTTGACAACTGGGCACTTAAACCCCCCTCGTGACCAGACCAGTGTTCAGCTTTCAGCGCTCTCACACTTTGAATGACAATTGCGCGGTCATACAACACTGTACACAAATGACATTTTTATCATTTTTTTTCCCCACAAATAGAGCTTTCTTTTGGTGGTATTTGATCACCTCTGGGTTTTTTATTTTTTGCGCTATAAATGAAAAAAGACCGAAAATTTTGAAAAAAAAAACCCGCATTTTTCTTTGTTTCTGTGATAAAATTTAGCAAATTATTAATTTTTCTTTATAAATTTTGGGCACAATTTATACTGATACAAATCTTTGTTAAAAATAACCCAAATCAGTGGATATTATTTGGTCTTTGTGAAAGTTAGAGAGTCTACAAGTTGTGGTGCAAATCATAAAAAATTGATCACACCTGATGTACTGACGGCCTATCTCATTTCTTGCGACCCGAACAAGTCAGGAAAGTACAAATACCCCCCAAATGACCCCTTTTTTGGAAAGTAGACATTCCAAGGTATTTAGTAAGATCCATGGGGAGGTTTTTGATGTTGTCATTTTTTTCCCACAATTCTTTACAAAATAAAGATTTTTTTTTTCCACAAAATTGTCATTGTAATAGGTTATTTCTCTCACATGGCATGTATATACCACAAATAACACCCCAAAATACATTCTGCTACTCCTTTACAACTTTACTGTTGTCTTATTTTTTAATTTAATGTATTTTTTCAAAAAAAAAAGTGCGTTTGTAAGACCGCTGTGCAAATACAGTGTGACAAAGTATTGCAACAACTGCCATTTTATTCTCTAGGGGTGTTAGAAAAAAAAATATATATATATATATAATGTTTGGAGGTTCTAAGTAGTTTTCTAGCAAAAAAAAAAACAGTTTTTAGCTTGTAAACACGAAATCTCAGAAAGAGGCTTGGTCCTTAACCACGCGAGATCTGCGCTATAGCCGAATGACGGCTACAGTGTGGACCTGCTTTGCCGGGACGACGTCTATTGACGTCGTCCCGTGCCCGAGCGGCCTGCGCGCCCCCCGTCTGTGAGACTCGCTGGATCACAGATCGGAGTAAAGGGTCGATACTGACCCCTTACCACATGATCAGCTGTCAGCCAATGACAGCTGGCCATGTCATGTCAACAGAGCCGGTAATCGGCTATTTTTTCTCCTCGTGCTGACAGCGTAAGGAGAAAGGAAAAAAAAGCCGATCACCGGCGGCCGTGAGAGGGACATCGGTCCCGATCATGGAGATCTGCCGCCAAATCACCAGTGCCCACCTGTGCCCCCTGATAGTGCCACCTAGCAATAGGCAACAGTGCTGCCTATCAGTGCCCACAGTGCCACCCATCAGTGCCTACAATCAGTGCCACCTATCAGTGCCCACCAGTGCCGCCTCATCAGCGCATATCAATGAAGGAGAAAATTTACCTGTTCGCAAAATTTTCTAACAAACTATTAAACATGATTTTTTATTTTTTCTAAATTTTCCATCTTTTTTTGTTTGTGTATCAAAAAATAAAAATCCCAGCTGTGATTAAATACCATGAAAACAAAGCTCTATTTGTGGGAAAGAAATGATAAAAATGTCATTTGTGTACAGTGTTGTATGACCGCGCAATTGTCATTCAAAGTGTGACAGCGCTGAAAGCTGAACATTGGTCTGGGCAGGAGGGGGTTAAAGTGCCCAGTAAGCAAGAGGTTAAATGGTTAAGTGATGTCTCTGCTATGTGATTCTCTTCCCTCCCACAGACAGGTTCTCTTTCTCTGTCCTCCTAGAAAGTCTTCTCTGCTTTGACCACTTTTCCATCCAGCCTGTTGCTGTGAGGCTCTCCTGTGTTCTCCTCCTTGTCATCCCACACAGAGCCCCATACAGTAGCAGGCAGGATTTACTACAGTGAGGAGGAGGGGAGGTGGGAGGAGCAGCAGCAGCAGCCTGACACAGACAGTGAGAGCTCCGTGCTCAGCCAATCAGGAATCATCTAATAGCAGAGCTGCACATGCAGGAAGATCGGGAAACTGACCTTACTGGAGCTTGTTCCCGCCCACTGACAATTATGGGCGGGGGCAAGGCGCCCTGTTTCTTTACAGTCTCTCCCTATTGGACAGTTAGTAAGTGCTCGGGAGAGGGGGGAGTTCAGACACCCCAACACCCCCCTCCACTATGCGGAGGACACGTGCTTCCTGATTGGTGGAGCTCCACTCTGCAGTCAGACAAATTATACTTGGTTCCCGGTGTTCTGCCGAGAAAGTTCCGCTCGGCGGATTAGTTCCCTCCTCTAGTGCGCATGCGCAGTAGAAGGCGGCGGAAATAGCCGAAGCGGAACAGGCAAGACACCGGTTCTCAATAGGGGGCGGTGCTAGAAGGTATGTCGGTGTGGAGATGAGGGGCGTGTTTAGGGGCGGGTAGGGGGTGGATACAGGCGGGACTTAGGGGAGGGGGGGGGGGGGGTATCCAGCATGAACTGGCTGAAGAAAGATCCGTATATGAAAGTGCTGGGAATTGAGTGCAATGTGTATCACGTGACTAATTCCTAAGAAAACCATAAATATATAATGGAGGGCGATTATTACCTTTTGATGGGATCGGAAATCCTCCGGTCA